>NC_051181.1:71500009-71606389 GCF_013339695.2 Rhipicephalus sanguineus
CAGAGATTGAAGCTAAAGTCTAGGTCGTCAACGTGTCGTATGTCTTGCAACATTTTATTGTCTAAATGTACGATTCGATTGTGTGCCAAGCTGAGTTTCTCCAGATCGATCATACGAGAAAAAAGGGGTGGCTCCCACAGTTCCACGTTGTTCCACTCAATGTTCAGCTCTTCGATCATTACTTTGCCCTGAGACCAGAGATCTAGTTTCGCAAGGGAGTTGTGAGCTAGTGATAGCGATCGTAAGGAAACCAACGTCGACAGTATGTACGTTCCTTGAAAGTATGCGATGGCGTTATTGCTGATGTCCAGTGTCACTAGGCTTTGAAGTCCCCTTATGTTTTTTCGTGCAGAGACTTGATATTGTTGCCGGACATCCACAGAGCCTTCAGATGTTTCAAGCATTCGAATGGTGAGCCAGAAATATGTCGTAAGTGGCAGCTGTCCAGTGCAAGTTCCTCAAGTATTGGGAAGGCACAAAATGCGCGATGTGGCAACGTGTAGAGCTTGCTGCCGCTTAGTATTAAGCAGGTTGCACTGCTGGTATATGAACCGTTTGCAGGAGAATAATCAAAATCAACGCCGGCAGGCGTATCTGTGTCACTCATATCGAGTGTGTCGAGGCGTCGTTGCTTAAATATGGCTTCTGGAATGCCGGCAAGCCTTGTGCCTATGAAGGATATATGCTTAAGGTATTGACATATATCAAATACGTACTGTTCGACTTTTACAATGGGGCTCTGGACAAACGAAATGGACTCCACGTGTCTATTACAAAACAAAAAATTTTGAACGACTAGGTGGTGGCACCTGTAGCACAAAAATCTTTTTAACGGTACTTCACAAAGAAATCTATATAGAAAATAATATGTGGCTCGAACGGAATCTTCTGAAAGTGTGATGTTCAGTGTATCCGTAAAGCTGAAACCGATGTTCCACTCCTGAATGAACGCTGTTATATTCTCTAAAGCGCTAGAGGAGTTGTAGCCGGTTCGTAGGAAACCATACACGTCGAACAGGCAGCTTCCATCGGGGCGTATTTCTTTGCAGATAGCGGCAGCTAGCTGCGGAGGTTTGTTAAATGTGGTGTTGAAGGTCACTCGACGAATGTCGCCAAGGAAGGATAAGTGTATCCATGGTCCAAAGTGCAGTTCACCGGTGGCGACTTCGGTATAGTTGCCAATATATTCTTCGAAGTTGTCCACTTTCTTTACCCAAATGTTGGTTAAGGAGAGGCAAGCGGGTTCATCTTTTAGAGTCATATTCACAACAGGCTTGTCGGATTCGAGCTTAAGATTCAGCAGCAGCGCATTCCCGTCCGTAACACATTTATTGCTAGTGTCTAGGTTGGAAGACCCCACTATACATATGTTGCACAGAGCGTTAAGATGTCCTTCCTTTACTTTGATATCGCAATGCTGCTTTTCCAGGGATGGTAAGTCTTGTCTCGTAATGCACTGACCGGGTGGTTTCTCGCTGAAAGCGCTTGTAGCGATGGATAGAAGTAGTGCAGCAATTCTTACCGCCATCGAGTTCTGAAATCAGAATAAATGTACACTCAAGGTTAGAATGTACATAGGTGTAGTGTATATACATACATACATACATACATACGTACGTATATATATATATATATATATATATATATATATATATATATATATATATGTATATATATATATATATATATATATATATATATATATATATATATATATATATATATAGAGAGAGAGAGAGAGAGAGAGAGAGAGAGAGACAAAGGGGGAGGGAGGGAGAGAGATATATTATAGCATCACGCATGCATAATAAATGACTTGTATAACAACCAGGACTAAACAAGTTCACTAACCATTACACCCTAGAAAAAAGGTATTTTCAGGCTTTCAAACCGCCGCGTCTCATCACGCCGGACTACCAAACGCGTGTGCACAAATATCGCACATATACAAACAATGATACACAAAAAACGGAGCACAGTGAAATAATACATGCCCCGCCAGGGTGGTCTAGTGCTTATGGCGCTCGACTGCTGACCCGAAGGTCGCGGGATTGAGTCCCCGCCGCGGCGGCTGCATGTTCGATGGAAGCGAGAATGTTTCAGGCCCATGTACTTAGATTTAGGTGCACGTTAAAAAACCCCAAGCGGCCGAAATTTCGGGAGCCCCCCACTACGGCATCCCTTGTAGTCACATCGTGGTTTAGGCACGTTAAACCCCAGATATTATTATTACTATAAAAGAACACATACACATAGCACTCACGCTACACAACCATTCACTTACCAAATTGCACATAACGCCCCGATGGCTACACCTTCTATTGATATCGTATTGGTATAGCACAGCTCAGTTTGAGCATAAAGAATAGAGGCTACAGCGAAGAAGGAAACAGAGGGAACAGCGACAGAAGTTCGAAGTTTTAGCGCTCATCATTGTTGCCTGTGTTTCCTTCTTTGCTGTAGCCTATTTTCTTTATGCTCAAACTGAGCTGCGCTATACCAATACGGTATCATAATGCACCAACTTGCCCATCCTGCAGTACTTCTATTGAGTGACGGTGGGAATATTCGTACTCTGTATAATTAAGCAGCGAACATTGGCAGAATACGTGTACATCCATGGTGGGCTTGCAGGTAGTCCTAACACTCACTCGGACACTGAATCCACCTAAGGTTCAACGTATCTTAATTAGCAAATATGAATTGTCACTTTGCGCTGGTAATCACAGTTGTTTTTTTAACTGACACCTTTAGTTTATATAGGGTTATTTTGGTAAAACGTTAATACTTACACTACGCTAAAAGCTGTTTGCGGAAGCAAGACAGTCTTATACTCCAATTTTTGCAAATTCTTGTTTAGCAAAAGTGTGTTTTAGGTACTTGACACCGCCTGAAAGCTGCAAAGAAGATTACAGTGTGGGTATGAGAGCCTTAAGCAAAAAAAAACCTACTGACGCCCTCCGTAAGTTCTGTTCCGCCAGTAAAATAAAAGTTTTGCTCTTCATATCAACAGAATGTTTCGCTCCCACGTGGAGATAGCACACTCAACACATCTCCATCAGTATCAACGCCAAGGGAAGTTGCGGAGTTATGAAATAGTGCGGACTATAGGTAGGCAAAAATGCGGAGGTCACTGAGACTCAGTCTTGAAATATATCTTGCGCTTAGGGCTCACTCGTACTCAGACTCATCAAAATTTTCCTCAAGCGGACTCACTCGAACTCAGTAATAATTTTATCAGCTGGACTGACTCGGACTCAACCTCACCGAAATATGGCTCACTCGGACTCCGAATCTTGGCTCGGTGTGACTGAGTGAGTGGAGGCATTGTAGAGTGAACATTCTCGACTATGTATCTACGGAAATGCCCGTACAGGTGAAGTCTCCCGATCTGTTCATGATGTCCTCCATTTGTCAAGAACGGATGCCGCTACAAGGCTTCGTCCACTTGCACGTGAACTGACACTCGCGCAGTGGAACTCGACGGAATTTACCAACGCCCGCCTTCATAACATGACCCGAATCTACAGCTCCGTCTTCAGTCGGGAATAATTAGAGCTGAGGAGACACTCCTATGCCGCCGGTGGCTCGGGGTGGCCTTCACGAATACTTACCCAGGTAGCACACAACGTAGGGCTGATATTGGTTTTGCGGTGGCTATGCGAGGCCCAGTCTCGGCCCAATGTTGCCGGCAGTGGGCCATTCGCTGAGCCGTTGAATTTGGTCGGCAATGCTGGGCCGGCTTGGCCGGCCTTCGTCGAATATTGCCTTTTCACCGGCAATATTGGGCCTCGTTTGCCGCCGTTCTGCTAATATCGGCTGAACCAATGCCTTTCATCGGCAAATATAGGGCTGTAAAAGTCTACAGCCGCTCGTGTAAGTCTGTTGTCCTTAGGAATTTGAGCAATGCCTTGGTTGCTTGAATTCTCGATGACTTATCAGGATGACATTGGAGAATTGTTTCTAGTGTCAACGGTCTGTTGTGAATACGAGTGAGAGCGAATATCAGGGATCGTCTCTGCGCAGCGTAGCGAGGACAGTCGCAGAAGATATGCTGCAAGGTCTCCTCGGTGCCGCAGGCGTCGCAAAGAGCGTTGTCGGCCATCCCTATTCGAAACGAATATGACTTCGTGAAAGCCACTCTTAGCCATAAGCGGCATAGCAGAGAGGCCTCTCTTCGGCGGAGTCCAGATGGTATTTCAAGTCGCCGCAACTCGTTTAGGTGGTGTTGCCGATAGTTTTGGCCTCTTGAGGTATTCAGTGTTGAGTGCGAAATATTCTTTGCGATCCTTTGAAGCATGGCAGCAGCATCAGACCTTGAAAGGGGTATAGCCTCTTCCTTGTCGCCTTGCAAAGCTGACCGAGCAGAATTATCGGCATGTTCGTTGCCAAGCATGCCGCAGTGACTTGGCAACCATTGAAATGTCACTTGGTGTCCCTTCTCGAATGACGTATGAATGAGGTGTCTTATCTCGAATACCAGTTGTTCATATGGTCCACGCCGCAGGGCTGACAAGAGAGATTGTAGAGCTGCTTTGGAGTCACTAAAAATTGACCATCGCTGCGGTTGTTCGCGATTGATAACACAAAGTGCAGCGCGAAGAGCTGTCAGTTCAGCAGCCGTTCATGTTGTTGGGTGGTCGGTCTTAAAGCTAACAGTTACACCTTTCGCTGGGACAACTACTGCTCCGGACGAACCACGGATGGTCGTTGAGCCGTCGGTGTAAATATGTATGTGGTCGGTGTATTTCTCGTGCATTAAAAGCAGAGATAGCTGTTTCAGGACAGGTGATGACAAATCAGATTTTTTCTTGATTCCTGGTACACTGAGGTGCACTGCAGGACGAACCAAACACCAAGGTGGAATCGATGGTTTGGATGCTGGGCTGAAACCTGACGGTAGGTTGGCGGAGTAGCTCCAGATTGTTGCGCAGTATGATGCTAGTGGTCTTTCTGAGGGCAGTGTTGCCAGGTGGTGGTTAGGAGCTCGAGCAAAATGCCTGATGTGAGCTCTCAAGGCTTCCAACGCAATGTGCGTTTGTATCGGTAGATCCTTGGCCATGGCAATAGTGGCCTCTGTTGGCGCACATTTGGGCAGACCTAGGCAAACACTGAGTGCCTGAGCTTGTGCAGCCTGAAGAACGCGAAGATTTGTCTTGCAGGTGTTGGTTAGTACAGGCAGACTATATCTCAGAAACCCAAGAAAGAGTGCTCTGTATAATTCCAACATTGCATCTACTGACATGCACCAGTTTTTCCCTCCCAGGAACATGAGCAGCTGGGCCATGGCCGTCAGGCGCTTCTTCAAATAGGCCACGTGTGGGCTCCAATTGAGGTTTCTGTCAATAATTATGTCGAGAAATTTGTAGGTTCTGGCATAAGAAATCGACTGCCCGTCAATAGAAACGGCATATGGTGTCATTGGTTTGCGCGTGAACGCCACCAATGCACATTTCTCCGGGGATATTTTGAGGCCTTGTTTGCTAAGGTAGTGCGCTGTCAATGTTGCAGCCTTTTGAAGTCTCGCACGTATTTGAAGTCGTGTAACGGCTGAGGTCCAGACACATATGTCGTCTGCGTATATAGAGATCTTGATCGTACCTGGCAGAGATTCGACAAGTTGAATGAGGGCGAGATTGAATAGTATGGGACTGAGTACTCCGCCTTGAGGAACGCCTCGGCAGGTATAGCGTAGTGTCGTGGGGCCGTCTTCGGTGGACACAGAGAATGACCTTGCAGACAGGTAGCTACCAATCCATCGAAGAACTCGACCACCAAGGCCAACCACCTCAAGTGCATCGATAATAGCCTCGTGTAGAACATTATCATAGGCGCCTTTCACATCCAAAAACAACGCTGCAGATAGTCGCTTACGTGACCTCTGCTGTTGAACGTACGTAACGCGATCAAGAACATTGTCGATGCATGAACGGTCACGTCGGAAACCAGCCATGGAGTTTGGATAGATCTTGTAGTGTTCGAGATACCACTCCAGGCGGCCATATATCATTCGTTCCATTATCTTCCCCACGCAGCTGGCCAATGCAATAGGGCGATACGAGGCAAGTTCAAGTGGGGACTTGCCTTGCTTCAGGAGTGGTACTAATCGGCTTGTCTTCCATTCGTCGGGAACGTTGCCCTCTTGCCACGAGTTGTTGTAGAGTCGCAGTAGTTCTCTCCGCGCGGCCTCACCAAGATTGCACAAGGCTCGGTACGATATGCCATCTGGCCCCGGAGATGAAGAACGCCTGCATGAAGCCAGTGCTGCCTCGAGTTCCTCCATTGTAAAAGGAAGGTCCATTCGGCTATCACGGGAACAGGGGATGGCACATCCGGCAACGGGATCTGGACGAACCGCTTGGTCGGCGATCCTCGCGCAAAAATCTTCTGCAACTTCGATTTATTGTCGCTTTTGAAAAAGTGCCAACGCCTTGAAGGGAAAGCGCTGTTCAGGATGACAGCGCAAACCACGCACCGTCCTCCAGATTTGAGAAAGGGGCTTGCGAGGGTCTAATGTCTGGCAAAACGTTGTACACCGTTGAGAGGCCAATCTGTCCATACGACGCTGGATTTTCTTTTGCATTCGCCTGGCTGTCCTAAGGTCATGTATGGACTTGGTACGCCGATATCGTCGTTCCGCAGGACGGCGAAGCGCTCGAAGTCGTTCCAATTCTGTATCTAAATCGTTCCGCTTAGAGGGAATCACGATCGGGCGCGTTGCGTCTTGTATTGTGCTCTTGATTGCTTGCTCTAGCCCAGTGGGCAGGCCCGCTTGGCAAACATTTTCCATATCAGACTGGAAAGTGGTCCAGTTAGTCATTCTGATGGTCTTCTGTAGACAAGACTTGGAGGAACCTTTGATGTGAAGATAGGTAGGAATGTGATCACTTCAGTGTGTCTCAATACCCGAGAACCATTTAACACATCTGGTGAATGAGCTGGAGACGAAAGTAAGATCAAGGCAGCTACCGTACGTCACACCTCGAAGAAACGTTGGGCTGCCATCATTCAGGAGAGAAAGGCCATGATTCGAGGCGAAACTCGCCAATCGTCGTCCTCTTGCGTTTGTCCTTGTGCTTCCCCATGCCAGATGATGTGCATTAAAATCTCCTATAATGACCCATGGAGCAGGACATACAGTCAATATATGTTCTAGTCTTCGTGAATTAAAAGTACTCGAAGGCGATATATAAACGCCTATTAAAGTAAGCATGAGTTTGTTCTTTTTAACAGTCAAACACACATACTGATTGTCGTCATCAGGCGCAGTTGGCTGTAGCAAATGAGTGAGTTCACGCCGAACATAAACGATGATTTTGCTGCATGCCCCATTTGTCGAGGACATGACAGCTTCGTACCCCGATAATCTGACAGGTTTCGATATGTTGGGCTCGCAAATGACGATGATGGGGAAACCGTTAGTGTTCACAAATTGACGAAAATCAGAAAGGCGTGATTTGAGCCCTCTCGCATTCCACTGGATGACGGACGCTGTCTTGACTTCCGATCGAAAAGAGATCGAAAGTGGTTGGTAGCCATGGCTCTACTCAAGAGATTCAAGCACTGGGCTCAAAGCGTCCAGTGCTTTGAGTGCACTCCATGCAGGCGTTGTCCCCATGCCCAATAACACCTCTCGAATGGCGCCCATGAGGGAACGAAGCATAGAGATCACTTGACGATGTGCCCTAGGTACGTCATCAGCGGCGGGTGAAGTCTCCAGAGGGCGCGTCACCTCCTGAGGTTCCTTGGCAAGTAAGCGGTTCGGAAGCACAGGCCATTTCTTTGGGGAAAGATTCCTATCCGCTGGTGTCTTTGAGCTGATTGGCCCTTTCGTAGTTTGACTATGTGGTGCCGCATTGGAGTGGGCGCTGTCGTTTCGTGCGTGGGCTTTTTTTGAGGTCGAACGATGGCGCCGCCGCCCGGGCCGACGTCGGACTGCTTCGGCAGCTTCTCTGTGGGTCGAGTTATCTCTCGCCATTTGTTAGAGAACAGCACGCTCCTTCTTGATGCGAGGACAGTCTTTCGAGGAGGCAGCGTGAGAGCCATTACAGTTGGCGCACTTCAGAACAGTGGATCGGCAGGTCTCTTCCGCGTGTGGTTCAGCGCACCGGGGGCACAATAAAGAGTTGGGACACGCGCCCTTGACGTGCCCTAACCTGAAGCACTGATGGCATTGAAGTGGCTTTTGTATGAATGGGCGAACAGGGTGTCGGAAATGCCCGACTTTGACGTGGGATGGTAGACAATCCCCCTTGAATAGCACTTTTACACACCGTGTCTTCTGACCAAGACGTCGCACTTGCGTGATGACGATGCCCTCATTTGCCGGTTTGATGAGGGTGGGTAGGTCCGCGTTGGGAATTGCAACATCGATGTCGTAAACCACACCGGCTATGGATGTATCGTCCATCGGGATAAAAGGACGCACTTTGATGCCGCCTAGCTCCGTGATTTGCTGAAGTTTTCCGAGCGCACTCACATGGATCACGTCTATAGCAAGGATGTTTTTCCGTGTATTGACTCTAATGTCTTTAATCTCATTGGGCACCGCTCATTCTAGATAAGCGGAGAGGGCTTGCCTGTTCAGCAATCGTAGGTTGCCCGATTCTTCCGGCACGAAGATGATGACGTGCGGCCAACGTTCAAGCCTTGGCTTCATAGTCGCTGTACTCGCAGGAGTTGACGGAATCGCGTTGAAGATCTTTCTCTTCTCCCTTTTGCTCTGGACGGTGATAAAGCCGTCGTCCGATGTGTCATCTCCCGAGACTGAGTACAGTTCGGCGTCCTCGGTGTCACTGAGGAAGCTTCCTCGTTTCCTTGCGGTTGACAGCAGTGATGACTTCCGGCCAGGTGGGCCGCGGGAAGGCTCCACGTCTATGGCCGCAAGATGGGGAGCCGAGGCACCAGAAAAAACCGCAGATTTCACCTAAAACGCAGAGAGCACCGAGAGAAGCGACCAGTTATTAGAACACTTCGTCGTCGTTTCAAAGTCGACTAGCCCGCTGACAATGTTTAATGAACTGAAAAACACGTGTTTGACACGTGTTTGTCAGTTCGTATTTGCACTTAGTCGCCGCCCTTTTTATGCCATACCTATCTTTTGCCAGTAAAAATCTCGCTCAACGATTGCTTTCCACGTGCTTTCAGAGACAGTCACATTAAAATTATTATTATGGCACGTGAAACACGATAAAAATGCGGCTACGGCGTGATGTACGCATAGTTTTCATGTAGCGACACGTTGAAACAAGTGATGCATTGAAAATTCGACGAACGCCTTTCTCAAACGGCATGCCCATAGACGACATGCTGGGGGAACGCGCACCATTGTTGTAGGCTGAACCGTGCTTTCAAGAAGGGAGAATTTGCATTGTTTTTCGTCTTCTTCAACCTCTATCTCCCCCCCCCTCCTTCCCCTCGTTCAGCGGCATTGTCGCGAAACTCGCTTGACCAGGCAGGTTAGGGTAGCCGTCCCGACGGAGGGATAATCGTTGCTGCGGGAGCAGGTACTTTTTCACTCCGGCCAGCAGAATTGTTCGAGAAGTGCGGTGTGTGGACATGTGTGGCGGAAAGTCAAAATCGGGCGCGAGACGGATAGCGGCAGGATTCCGGCACTGTTTTCGGCAGAGGTCACCGCAGCCAGCAACCAGTGGCCCCCTGCTTCCATATTGAACTCGATCGCCTCATATAAGGCCACGCACTCACTACTGTTAGGTGTCATCAGATTTTTGTTCTGTTCTTATCGCGAATTTTCTATTGACCATTGTGTTTTCTGTATTGTGATGTGGGGCGCTTGCATTTTTTATTCGCTCGTGTTTTTAGTGATCCAACGGGCACGCGTGAGTGGTTTTTATGCACGATTCCTTTCCGTTACAATATTACCTTTAGATTAGGAGTGCGTACGTGTCTACATTGTTTAGATGTAGAGTTCATGGGATCTTGTGGTACCACTCGCAATGTTTTTCGCGGTGCTCGCAGCAGTTTATCCATCGTTTTGGCCCGTAAGATATTACTGAAAAAATTGTAATTTTCGCTTAAAGGATAACGCTAATGTAATTGCCAGTCAACGTTTGCGAAACAATTCAACCTTATTCTTTGGTGAACTTATTAAACGTAGGGAGGGGGGGTGCTCCTCTGCTAGTAATTAGCTCACGCGTATGCATACTCTTCTATTCTAGTTGCCACTCTTGATCTCGTTTTTTCGCCAGGCTAAGATTATCTTTCTTTTCTTCGGGTCCGTCTTTATTCCTACATTAACGCTCCTTTTGTTTACATCTCCAGAATATTTTTCGTGATTTGGCACCTTCATTGGGGATCTTCGATTTTCGGACTTCTGGCAGTTCGCTGGCAGCCGGAGCTAGCCAGAGGGTCAGCTAGCTAGTTCCGGTCGGGACAGGAAACAGCGTCTTGGTCACGTGTGCGGGAAGCCCGAGACAACCCGAAGCTGCCCGAAGATTGCAAAAACGAACGCTGGGACAGCCAGCGTAAACGTAAACAAAAGCTACCGCCGTGGTAGCAAGCGAAACTTTGCGCCGCGTGCGCGTTGGTTTTTTCTGCATTGCCCGCTTGGAAATATATGGATAGGTTTGCTGAAGGGCTGAAGTGATATTCTCGAGCATACGCATTTGGGATACGATCACGTACGTTCGCAAGATCATGCGCAACTCGCCCCGTCCGCGAACAAAACAGCCAGCTGGCGCACGGCGCCACGAGAGCGATGCATGGTGAGCTGCCGCGCTTCTAAGGCTTAACCAGCTCACGTCTGCTTAGTACACGCAACAGTCGCGGCACAACACGACGCCAAAATCTCACGAAAGTGATCGTGTCCCCAAAAGAGCTCGAGGATCTATCGCGTAGTCGCACACACGCGTTGACCAGCTTGCGTTTTGTCATAACTTGAGATATGCGGCGGTATCGGTACCACGAGTGCGCGTTATATCTAAAATAAACTCCTGTGGGACGCGTCTTCGACTCGTTTTGGCAGATGTTGCTTGGATGTTGCCTGAGCCTCTTTTCCAGTCCTAACTGGCACTCCAAAAATCTCATGTAGTTCAGCTTTTATTTGAGCTACTAGGTGGCAACCGTGTACATACTGCATGACATTATTACTAAGAGGTGTAAAAAGACAAAGCCGACAATAAAATAAGCAACAAAAGGATGTATACATTTCTGAATTCATCTCCGTTTTTTCACATCGACGCGTCGTAGCATAAAATAATACCATACCACATACTGGCCCGTAGATCGAAGTACAATCGCACGCCGTTCGCGACCAACGAGCATCACACAAAAAACAATGTCGCGATCGCTTTTAGCCAATCAGTGCACTTTATCAACATCGGAGACCTAGTTGAAATAGTCAAGCTCTGACGGGGTTCAGCACGCAAACATACGACGGAGCGAAATAGCTAGTTCGATCACAATCGTCTTCGATAAGTGCACAGAAAGCAATCACGACACCACAATCGAATACTGCTACGAAAAAATAAACTCGAAAGGGGTTTCCATGCGCGCGTACGAACGTGTACATCAGGGGCGTAGCCAGAAATTTTTTTCGGGGGGGGGGGGGGTGGTTCAACCATACCTTATGTATGTTCGTGCGTGCGTTTGTATGTGTGCGTGCCTATATACGCAAGCAAAACTGAAAAATTTCGGGGGGGGGGGGGGGGTTGAACCCCCCAACCCCCTCTTGGTTACGCCCCTGGTGTACATAACTTTTGGGACACGTGCACGACGCAGTTAGAACGCGACAGCTCGCCGCGTTGTTCATGGAAGGAAATTTCACGGGGCACATCAGAAAAGCAATAAACGTTAGCTCCAAATTCTCGCCGCCACTCGTAATCGCGCCGTCTCACACGGCGGAACGGCGCCAAGCGTAAGCACAAGCGAAGGCGTGTAGTCCCCAAGCGCCTGCATTGCAATCCGTCGAGTACTCACACAGATGGCGGCGAGCGCATTTCGTCTCTTTTCGGCGTCTGCTAGCCCGAAACCTTCCAGAGAGCTTCCACGACTAAATTGCCCTGGAAGCTTCTGGCGACCCTTGGGCTCCCCGCGGGCCGCCAGAATCGTCCAACCCGAGAAAAACGAACGCCAACCGGAAGTGTGCCGCGGGGGGGGGGGGGGGGGGGGGGACGGAGCAAACCGAGAAAAACGAGCGCGCTCTGGCTGGCTCGGGCAGCCAGCGGGTAGTCAGAAGTAGAAAATCGAAGAGCCCCATTACTGAAAAGCGCGATATCGTCCGAAAAACGCAAGTAGCTAAGATATTCTTCGCTAATCCATATTCCTACTTTTTCCCGGTCTAGTTCTTTACATATTTATAGTGAATGTGCCGCGAATAAGGTTGAAGAGATTGTCACTCTTTGCATAGGCGTTCGCACAGGGGGGGTGGGGGGGGTGGAGAGGGGGGAGGCCACCTTCCTAGTCACCTAAGAAGTGGGGGGCGCAAGACCTGCCCCATACATTGACTTAATGGGGAGAAGGGGCGGCGCGATGAACCTTCGCTCACCCCCCCTCTCCTGAAGAGTAACCCTGGCACGCCTATGACTCTTCGCCTGACTCCACTTTCGATCAGGATTTTCCTGCTTTTCTTGAGGAATACGGTGGCTGTGGGATCGTTTTAGATGTTGGCTACGGTATCTACAGATGTTTAGGTATTCCTTGATGGCATAATTATTCCGGAACTGCTGGCGTGTGTTAATATCTGTGAATAAATTTGTGTTTATCACGTTGCAAATGTGTTGCTTCTTCATTTCTCAGGCGCATGCGTACTTGGTGCAGCAGACCTTTCATCATTTTAGTTGTGCTGGAGATAATATTGATTTTAGTTCTCGGCCTTGCAAGGTTCCACAGATATGAGGGTTTTAATGGCACACTAAGACCTCAGTGGAGCAGTCGTTGTAATTAAGAAGTATTTTTCGAATATGGCGCCAATGGTAATCGATGAATGTCGTCGGGGCGCGAATAGGCTATTTAAGCACTGCTGACTTACAGTGCACTAACCACAGTAATACGGAACTGCCGTGGTCGGCATGCAGACGTTTTACTTTATAACACGTGTATCAGCCTTTCTGATGAAGTTACTGTACGCATCGAGCAACTACCGCCGGTGTCCCCATATGAACTTGCTACGTGCAGACCACGACGGTACAGTACTACCGTACTTAACGCACGGTAAACCACCACTGCTAAAACACCATAATAACGGGTGCAAATGGTCACGCCGGCGGCTACCCGATGTCGGCGGGGCCGATACCACGCCAGCATCGGCTAGCTTACATAGGCCCAATGACGGCTTGGCATCATCGTCTGAATAACAGCAGCCCTGTCTCGGACCGACGCTGGCAAGCCCACATCGACCCGAAGCCGGCAAGCCAGCATCGGCGAACGCCGGCTAGCCGACGTCGGGCCGATGCGGGTGAAAGTAGCGCGAGCGTGATTTGAAGATATGGGGCCAATATTGCTGCCGTCATTCGCCGACGTTGGGAAGAGATCGGTCCAATGGCGGCGTGCTGCCTGGGTACTCATTTCTAATCGCGATGGCCAGCAGGTCGACATGTGATAAGTGTAGCTGCGAGGATCCCAAGGGGACATGGCCAGTGTCCGACGGTTGGCAGCGAGTTGGGAAGCAGTCGTTGGCCAATCTAGTCGGCCATACAACCAAGGAAAGAGGTCGACCCGTGACTGGCCATCGACCAGGTCGGCAGCGAGTTGGCCAGCGCGCTTGACCCGACGTCGCCTGTTTACCTTCTGCCAACGCCACCCGGGTTTGGTCGGAACACGAGCGGAACACCTCTATTTTAGATTGGTGCGCTAGGCTAGGAGGTGGTTGCTTGGCGCTCGTCAATTTGCCTGTTGTGTACGTAGCAGCGGATATTCCTGCTGCGTTTTTTTTTCTTTTTTTTCAGGCAGGCAGTGGTATGTCGTGAATGCCGGTGTAAATTGGCAGTTTATGTACATATATGTCATTAACAGGGGCGTAGATAGAAATATTGTCTGGGGAAGTTTGTGGGGGGGGGGGGGGGGGGGGCGAGGCGGTCAGCCACTATTTGTGCATGTTAATTCGTGTATATACACACATGCAAAATTCAGAAAAGTTAGAAAGGTTCGGATCCAACCCCCCCGCCCCCCCCCCCCCCCCCAAGCAATGCCAATGGTTTCAAAGTGCGCGTACTCGGCAAGCTCCACCGCTGTGACACCGCTGTGTGCGCAGCGGGAGGGGAGGGAACAAGGGAACACCCCTTCCTTCACGTGGTTGACCGGTTCCTCTTGTTCGCGGCAGCCGGCGCACGGGGATTCGGGGAAGGGGACAGAGTGGTGGGTGAGCGGGGATGAGCATGGGAGCGAGGGAACGAACGAACACTGCTAACACTTCGTTGAACCGTCGAGCCGAGCGGCACGCGAAGCGAAGACTCGAACTGGTAGCTGGCAGCGGAAGCGTGTTCTCTGGCGTAGTCCCGTAGCAGGACCCACGGCTCGAATCAAATCTCCACCTTCGGCAGCGGCGTGTGACTCGTGTCCCTGCTTATCGCCAGCAGCGGTGTACGGCGTCAAACCAGCATACGGACGTTCCACTGCAGATAAGCCTACTTGTTGAACAGCTCTCGCACCTTCCGTCGGGACCATCTTGCTTTAATCGCGTTCAACCTTTGCTTTGGTGAACCATCGCGTGCTTATTTTTCGAATATTCTGTCTGTGTAGGGTTGCCGCGTGTGTGTCACGTAATTGTCATTTCTTGAGTGTGAATTCCTACGTTGTGTTCTTTTCTTGCGCCGCGGCAGAGTGTGATTTGCTTGTGTTAAGTTTGAGTATTCCTTCGTTTGTGATCAACAATTTCGGGGCGCGTGATTTTATTTTGTTAAATATATCACCATTGCTATTAAACGGCCATTTTACGTCCATGTACTGGTGATGTGGTGAACTGCATTTGTGTTCCTATACAGACAATCTTAGTTGACTGTGTGTTTCTGCACTGTTTTGATGTGTAAAATGATTCAATAAATGGTCAAAAGAATTTTCTGCATTTTATACTTTTGTCTGCCGACTTTACACTAGTGTGCAAGACGGGGCTTCCCTCCTGTTGCATGTACGAAAATGTGGCATCGCGAAAAATCAAGGCTAATTATTTCTCTGCCAAGCTGGGTCCTACGTGTCTTACAGCTGGCCGTATGCGCGAACAAACACCGGGCCAGGCATAGTCCCGCAGAGGCTGGCAACTGGCCATTTCACCAAGCTTGGCACTAGAGTGGCTGGCGCCTGGCCGTGAGCATATTTTCACAGGACCAAACGTGGCCCTAGGGTGACTGGCAATCGGCCAGGTTGGCCATTTAGGTCGGCCCAATGTCGGTGGCCATAACATCGGCCAACCTGAGGCCAGTGTCAATCCCCAAATGTGGGCCGACGTCGGCAGCTGTCCTATGGCCGAGGTTGGCCAATGACCTTGGGCCAGCGTCGTGCCGAGCACTTTTGTACCATTGGGATACAATCGCCCATCTTCTCTGTGCGTGTCCTCGCTTCAGTGCACCAAGAGAAGAACTGTCGTGAGTGTTAGATAGACTTGACAATAGCGCATTTTCGGAGGAAAAGCTCTTAGGACACCGGACGAAACCGTCCTCGGCCCGGAAAGCTTTGAAAGCGTCGTTGCGCTTCTAGCGGGGAACTAGTCTCAGAGACAGGCTTTAAGCAGTATCATTTATCGTATTATTGTTCTTTTTATTGCGATAGCAATGATATGGACAGTTTCGGCTGGATTTTGCCGTCGCCGCCGTCAGGCACCGTATATGTATATGTATATATATATATATATATATAAAAGCCCCAAAGAAAAATAATTCAGAAAAATGCTTCCGAAGCGCGGAATCGAAGCAGGGACCTCTTGCTCCGCAGCGAGTGGCGCTATCCACTACGCCACGAAACACAGATCCTCCACGTAGCTAACGGCGAGCGTTATTACACACCCTTTACCGCTGGACGGACTCAGAGACGGCAGACGATAATAAGCGTTTCTTCATTACCAGCGAGATGGCGCTAGGAGCGCGACGGGCGCATCGTCGGCGAGCTCGCTCGCTTCTTATATTTGCGCAGCGAGAACCTTGCCCTTCCGCTGTCTGCTCGCGCGGTTTTCTCGTGGTGAGGGGAAGAGGAATGTTTCAAGCTTTCACCGTGATGTCCGCGCTCATGCTACGGAGCGTACGAAAGTCACTCGAGCTGAAGGGACGCCGCCAAATGAACAAACAGAAGCTGAGCGCGAACTATGAAGTGTCACAGCTCGGCGCTTGAAGCACGCTAGTTGCCTTCGCTGCTTCGGCCGCCTTTGCAACAGGAGCGCTGTTCAAACTGAGAGTATCCATTGGCGAGCCTCACTTCGTATAGCATTAGTTTCTTGCTATCGCATTCATTGCTTCACCCTTGCGGCCAAACTGTGACTTCTTTTGTTCTCTCTTCTTTTATTTGTAACATCTCTTTTCTATCATCTTTACTCCCCTTACCCCTTTCCCAAGCACAGGTTAGCCAGCCAGTGTTAGAACTGGCTAACCTCCCTGTCCTTCCGTATTTCTTTTTCTCCTCTTCCTTCTCCTCCTTTTCGAACATGGTATCATTGCTCGTGAACACCGATATTTTGCATAATAGGGGCTCTACTTAGCGCATTTCGATCTACGACCTTGATACAGGAGTTATCAGCGGTTATAGTCCAGTATAGATATGCCAATTGAAAGACATAACTGTTACGAGGTAGTTTTATCAAGAACCTCCTGTGAAAGAGAACCTCCTGTGAAACCTCCTGTGACGCCAATAATTGGATAAGCATTGAAAGTAACTTTCATGCTTCACAAATATACACGTCTTGTGTACAGGTGTCAGTGTACGAGATGTAATATCGCAGTAAAACGCAGTAGAAGCGTACATTGTCATCGGGCGTCACACCGTGTGGATTGCATAACGAGTTGGTGGCTTAAAGCCGGCCACCCGTTACAAAAGCACGTACATTACTGCGCGTATTTCCTGACGAACAAGTAGCGGTAAGTATTACCGTATTAACTCGAATGTAACGCAAGTTTTTTTCCCAAATTTTTGCCACCTTAAGACGATCCTCGCGTTACGATCTAACACCAAAATAACTAATATTTTTCTTCCTGCACGCAATGAAAAGTCACCCCTTGCGTTACAATCGCCGTCGCGTTGCAATCGTATTATAAGGACTGAACTCCGCTTTGGAGGAGACACCAGATTATTAAACGTTTTTCTCGTATTAATGGCATGATGACTTTATACTGTTCTGTATGATTGCATGACTGTACAGTCTCTTGTAAGATGCCTTTACAGCAGGTTAGAGCAGTCTTACAATCACACACTTGCGGACATTTTTTCCGTGGATAGTGTGAAGCCTAACAGTTTTTTTAGGTTCTCTAGCGCAGGGCTGGCGTAAATTACAAAAGAACAGGTGCGCAATTTGTGTCAACGGAGGGCTGCCACGAAACATTTTAACTGAAAATGCTTGTTTGTAAGCATGACTCATCTTTCCAGAAAATATTTGCTGAATAATTTTCTTGGACTTCCGCCTGTCGAAATGTTGGTCGGCTCCAGTATGTCATACTATTCTTGATTTGTTCTCTTCCACCTTTCTTAAACCTCTGTGTTTTTTCAGGATATTAGCGAACTCAGCGCACTGATAAGTTTGTTATTCCCCTGTGTTTTTTTTGTCACTATATTACAGCGGAGCGATTTTCTTTTCAGGTTTGTGAGAAGCCCAGGGAATGTGATCTCGGTGTCCATTAGGCCGAAAAGTGTAAAGCCTGGCTCGAAACCAGGCATCTTACCAGACTTCCTCGCCTACATCCCTCGTCGGAAGACATGCGTACGTGAAGGCCCAGTGGAAAAGTGGTCGCCGAGAGGATGATGAGCTCCAAAAGGCACTTGAACTGCCTGCGCAAGCTTAAGAAATGTAAAATGGTCCGCGCGCGCATACCTCTACTAATATAAGCTCGGGTAAGACTCAGCTAAGCTCAGGTAAGCTAAGCTCGGGTAAGCTCAGGTGAGCTAAGCCTAGTCGGGTAAGACTAGGCTTAGCTGTTTCATTTTTCATAACGCTGCGCAACGGGACCCACACAAGAAGTCACATAAATGATATGCTTTCACATCAGTGCTTACACCGCTGTTCAAAAGAAGCATCTAGCAGAGAACATCCAAAAACGATAAGGCTATTGACAAAAATAAAGCGGTAACAGATCGCCGTGAATATGGTGGTTATCGAAGCGTAATGTGTGTGCACGTTTTTGGTGCTCACCAAAAGTTGTTGTTCTTCTGTACTGTGTGTATGTGCGGTCGCCAAGGCTCGCCGGTGTGCAGAAATCCCCCACTTGTTCTTAGGTCAATCTTTCAGTCTGTCGAAGAGCCACTACGAGCCACTATGCCTTTGGTTGAGTGCGGGAAACGAGAAGTGGTGCAGTGAGTAACATATCTTGCAGTGTGAGGACGTATATGAAATAGGACCCTAAAAAAAGGAATAAATGTGTCAACAGTCGTGCGTCACCGCGTTGTCAACCAATCGGACAATGCAGATAACGAAGGCACCCGATTTCTGTGCTGCCAGAGAGCACACAGAGAGGGGACAGTTGCGGAAGCCGGAATGGAAGAAAAAATATAAAAAGAACTTCCGCAGAAGCTTCCCTTATCGCAGCATACAGGCAGGAAGAAAGCGGAGCCGAGGTGAAATGGCCGATAACTTCAACCTTTATCCTCCTAGTTACAGACTAGAAACGTCCTCCGGGGCTAAAAGTTGCCGTCAGCAGCTGGACTGGACCCAGGAAGCGTTGTACATGACAGCGCGATAACAATAAACGTTTCGGTACAAAACTAAAACGTAAATGTGACACTCAGGTACATGCTTTACGACAGGATGTTTAACATTCAATAAGAGACATTGTTGTGCAAAGAGTGAGGCAATAAAACAAAACACGGTCATTTTATATGCATCGGTATACATTAATATATATGCTTACATGTTAACGAAATACATTTTCAATTCCTTGCGAGATAGATTGGTAGCGTTAGCGTGATTATTTAGAATTTTTGGCATATTGTCTTTAATGGATTGCAACTTGTATTCGGTGCGAAAGCGCGGCGCAAAACAAGGTTCAGGGTTCCTGAGGTGCACAGGTGTCTCATGGTGTTGCAAGCTTGCTGTTGATGTAAGAAACTATCTATATTCCTTTTTTGCAAAATAAAATACGGTATTCGTAGTATGGATATACCCATATGATCTCTGAATTGCACATTTGCAGTGCGATACCGAGGTGACCGCTACGGCAAGTTTAGCAACGGGAAATTCAGCAATGAGTGAGATGGTCGCAATATCGGAATTCAGCAGTATGGGAATTTAATCCGTACGGAAATAACAATGGCTTCTGGACGGACCGCGAAGTGACTGCGGCAAGAGAGACCTTGTTGTGATGAAACACGAATGCTACTACCACGTATGTGTATTCGAGATGTTTGCATATGCCAATACTGGGACTACGGTCATGACTTTGCTTTTTTGTTGTTGTTGTTGTTGTTGTATTTTGTCGCGTGCTGTTGTCACATCTCATCGCTGTCACATCTCATTGCGTGCTGTTGTCATATTTCTTTTTTTATTCTTTTGCATCCCCTTTCCCCTTCCCACGTACAAGGGTAGCAAACCGGAGAATTCTTCTGGTTAACCTCCCTGTCTTTCCTTTCTCTCTCTTGCATATGCCAAAAAATATAATGTTCTCGCACTCCATTTTTATTAATATTTAAAACCAAAAGTAAGAAGTTTACACTAGCCGTGTAAAGCTTTATAAACACCGAAGCTGGTCGATCTTAAGGGCTTAAAGTGTCCTTCTTTCCTTGGCCTATACCGAATATCTCTTTCCTTGGCCTATACCGAATATCTCTTTCCTTGGCGTATACCGAATACAGCCGAACCACAGCCTGCCACAGACCATGCAAAAATATTCGAACTCCAGCGCCTGAAGCCAACGTGCAAGTGTGGCTGTGGCACCCCGGGTAGAAGCGTGGACATCTCGTCACTCGTACTCGGCTCGTGGCACGCCGGGCAAACTGGGCGCGGCGGCTGCGCGGACTGTCTCCGTCTGTGGGAGTGGCTTTGCGGCAGCTGCTCCTCGGCGCATGCGCGGATAGGCGAGGTTAGACCCAGGTGGTGGGCAGCTGTGGCTTGGTTATTGATAAGCAACGGCGCGGAGGGTTTTTATTGCGATAGCAATTATATGGACAGTCTCGGCTGGAAAATGTCCGTCCCCGTCGCCGTCATTCACCGTATATGTATAAGTATGTATATATATAGAAAAGCCACAAAGAAAAATAATTCAGAAATACTTTCCGACGCGCGGAATCGAACCGGCGACCGCTCGCCTTGCAGCCCGCCGCGTTAGACGTTAGGCCTCGACAGCACAGCCTTTCAGCCTGCTAACGGCGAGCTATTCATATACAACATGTACTTCAGCATGCTTTCTTAGTTGCCACATAGATGGCGCGATGTGCGCGCGTGTGGTAGAGAAGCGTGTGGCGCGCTTTAAAGATCCTCGCACCGCTCCTGCGAATGCCGTTGCTCTTCTTCCTACAGGGCGTGGTCGCTTTCGTGCGCTTATCTCGAGGAAAGAAGGGGCGGCCGGTGGGGTGCTTCGCTTCGCTCGCTGCAGAGGCCGCGTTTGCGAAAGGAGCGCGCTGTTTAAGCAGAAATAAGTAACAACTGTGACAATTAGTTCGCGCTCTTCTTGTGTGTACCTGTTAGTTCGTTTCGTGCGTCCTGCTTTATGTGTGAGCAGTGCGCCTCAAGTGTCGAGCTGTGACACAATTAGTTCGCGCTCGTCCTGTGTGCGTTCTTTTCGTGCGTCCTTTGGGCTCGAGCGACGCGCTGGCAATTTCGAGCGGCTTTCCGTTCTTCGCGTTACATTCCAATTTATTGCTATCGCATTCATTGCTTCGCCGTTGCGGCGAAACTGTGACTTTTTTTTTCCGACACCTGACGTCTTACCGCCAGCTTTAAGAGCTTCGATCCTAAGTGTTTTAGCGACCCTATTGGAAGACTTAGGGGTGTGACAGTGGCACTCGCAGTGACTGTGATAAGCGCTGAGCCATCTCTTTCTTCTCGGCCGATGTGACATCATAGTGACATCATGATGACGTCACGCACCACATCACAATATGACGTCATCAATCCGTAATCTCCCATCACGTGATTGTGTTCGAGGACAGTGAGCCCATTACCCCTCTTCTAGCTAGCTGTACCACTGCACACCCAGAACTGAGCAACAGGTGGAGTAGCAGACGCGCGCTCTTTTAGGGGAAATCGAAGTGTGAGGCGCGCAACTAAAGGCCAGCGCCAGCAAGTGCACCCTACGGGGCCCTGTCATGTGATGTACATACAGTCGCAATCTTTTGAGAGTGAACGCAGGTGCACGTGCCTTTCTCTACTACCAGCGCCGTTAGGCGACACACCACAGTATCTGCGCGCATGCGCGAAGCGGTTAGGTCACCTTCGCGCGGATCACGGGACCGGAGTGCTCGTGTGTCGTCTGCCAGCTGTTTTTCGGCCTCGCTGGTGATCGTATTATGACGGCAACTAAAACAGTCCGCGCGGTGCCCATTTTATCTAGCATTAAGAGGCTGTCCTACGTCGCGAATATACTTTTTGTGATAATATTAACATAGGATAACGTAGATAACATTTGAACTAGTGCCGGTAGAACTAGATTTTCTATGATGGATGCAATAACTCCCGGTGTTTTTAACTATAACGTCATCTTGATGGTGTTTGCGAGTCTTACTTCCTGGACGAAGACGAGGTATTAATAATGTTTAAAAATACAAATTTAGGCGACCCTATTAGATTATGTGGGCAATTGAATGAAGGTTTACTTTTGTATGCACTTAGATGTTGTTGAAGCTCCTGTTGCGGCGATACATGAGCGTTGGTTCTTCAGGAAACGCTTTTATAAGGCGCACATTGGTTGATAATATGGAATAATACTTTGGAGGATATCGTTTATGTTTGGGAGGGCGTTTGATTATTTGGTTAAAAATGCTGGCGGCTAGTTGAGTTGAGCTGCAGGGGCTTTCCTAGGTAGCGTTGATTTCCTTCGAAATTTAGATGCTTCGTTGTAGACGTTGTTTAGAGCGTCTTGCAGGCAATTGTCTTCAAATAATGTTTCCTTTAGGTTGCTTAAGCGTTGCTAAAGTCTCTAAAGATCCTTCTTATACACCTCGTCTGTCCGACGTACATCCCTTGTTATGTTCCTTGTTTAAATATCTCGACTCGTTTTCTTGGGTTGGTGAAGACGGTACGTATTATATACACACTCGCGCTAAGAAAAGCAGATGCAGCCTTGAACAAGACAAGTCCGCTTGTGGAAACGCTGGGTCGAGAACCCCTCCTGTTTACGAATTTTTTCATCAGAGTCTTTCCTCTACCCATGACTCCTGCTTTTTTGTGTTCTTACGCGCAGTTCAAACTTGCCTGCTGAATCTATGAACCAATTAGTCCAACAACATGTAATACTGAAATATCGTCCGCAGAATAGCGAAGGAAGGCGAGGAGGAGGGAAGAAAGTGGAGCATAGCATAGCCATGTGTAGCAAGTGGGTGGCGGATGTATGTGAGGGTCAGGAGGAGTAATGTAAGGGTGACGAGGAGGACAGAGGGTAAAAAAATAGCACAGCCACGCACAGTATATTATAGCAAGGGGCGGAAAAATTAAGTGAAAGTGAGGTGGAGAGAAGACTAGGACTGGGCGTGTTGGTATAACGTGATTATGAGTGGAAATCAGCGCAGCGGACAGGAGGGGACTCTCTTCTGTCCCCTCCTGTCAGCTGCGCTGATTTGCATTCATAATCAGGTGGAGAGAAGGTACAGCGCAGTATCGCTGAGCCGAGTGGAGGAGGGAGTCGAGTTGGAGGTTCAATACATGCAGGTGGTCAAGCGGAGAAAAGGAGCAGCGGCGCAAGTAGTAGGACGCTTTCCTGCGGGGAAAGCTGCTAGTAGATACGTGGAGGAGGAAGAGGAGAAAAAGAAGCGAGGATGAGGAGGATGGAAAGGATCCGGGGAGATGGTAAAGCATAGCATAGTCATGTGTAGTATAGTATTGTGGAAACAGGTAGACAGACGTCGATGCTTGGAGTCCACAAATAATATATTTCGGTCGTTTAGATAGATGCGAACAGGAACAGGCGCAGCTATGTCATGCTTGGCGTGTGGTCTTCGTCTTCTGCTCCTCGGATTCTTGTGGCGCGTACTAGCGCACTACAATGCCCCCTTCTAGCGAGGAAGTCGCCATTATGTTACAGGGGGCCACGAGCAGACTGGTGAGCTGCGAATACACCATGTGAGCATTGCAGTCTGGAAAGATTTGAAGAAGAGAAGTTTTTCAAGCGTCGGCACCTTTATACGCGTGTTTGAGATGGTCGACGGAAACCGTATGTTCCCGGCCGTTCATGAGAAGGAACAAGTGTTTTGGTGTGCGGTTGAGGACCTTAAGGTATGAGGCCAAGTGTCGGACATTTATTTAAAAGCGACAATCACTAGATATTACTACTCTACATTATAAAGCACACCTTTTTAGGAGCAATTGAGCATTATAAAACAAGTCCTACTTTTTGTTAATTTCTCATAAATAAAGATTTCGTTAAAATTGGGCCTTACGCGAACAGTCCTAACTAAGATTCCACTCAATAAGAAACCCTAATTTTTGTAGGGGCATAAAAGAAGCTTTGGGCAGTGCAATGAACCAAAACAAATTAGATCGGATGGATATTAAAATTATAGGGATTGAATAACCAAAAAGTTAGGGGCACATTAGGACACCTTCGTATAACAGGCAGCCATATCAAATCTTGTGGCACAACATTGCTTATTGAGGTTCATTGCAGACCTCCTAATGTGATAAGGAAGGGCGCCATGTTTTAATGAAGAATCTTTATTAGCAAGGACCTTATGAATGTTCGCGTGCGGAAAAATGGCAAAAATGTAAGTTATGAGAAAATCAACAAAAAAGATTTGAAACAGGGGCAGCGCTTACACATGGTGATGAAGAGCCATAAAATCATCGATATTTGTAGCTAGTTTCATTCTGAACCTTACCCTTGTGTGCCTTTGCTCCAGCGGAAAGTCCCCTTTTTTTTCTAGCTTGCTTTGCGGCATCAGTGCCGTGATGGGATGCTTTCGTGATGCGGTGCCGATGATTTGTGAGGCAAGTTTTTGCAGTGCAGAGGCGGGCTCGATTCCAACTTCCTTCAGAATATCAAGTGTGGTTCTGTTGCCATTATTGAAATGACACACAGCGTCATACAAAGCAAATTTGATAACTGACGGGCTCAAGAAATCCGGCGGATCCCACGCACAGTGGGAATCGATGTAATGCGAAGCAGCCAGCAAAGAGCTGCATACATCGCCTTGTTTGTCTTTAAGCCAAATGAAATCATTCATGTCATGGCATCTAGTTCACCATATATGGCATGTTTGCCATGCACGTATGTATGCACAATCTGGTATATACCATGCTTATGAAACGTATCTTCTGGTATGTACAAAGCATGACCTGTCATTTATGTTCATCAAGCACTCGTGTCATGCCATACACTCTTTTGGTATATATCCAGTTAACAAAATGGCCGGAAGCGCATCATGACAGTGTCATGTAAATCATACTGTACATGACATGCATATAACATGATTCGCATGGTAGGACCGAGCACTTATGTTCGTCATACAGTCACATCGAGCCATACCAATTTTGGTGTGTATCAAACGAGCGAAATGGCCGCGATAGCACCATGAGTGTGCCATGTAAATCATGCCATACATGACATGCATGTCATGGTTTTCATGTTACCACCTGTAACTTATGTTCGTCATAGAGTCGGGTCCCGCAATACCAATTTTGGTGTATATCAAGCTAGCGAAACGGCCGCGAATGCACCATGAGCGTGGCATGTAAATCATGGCATACATGACATGCATGTCATGGTTTACATGTTACAACCTGTACTCAATGTTATTCACACAGTCAAAGCGCGCAAGACCAATTTTGGTGCATATCAATCTAGCGAAACGGCCACGAGTGCGCCATGAGCGTGGCATAAAAATCATGTCATACGTGTCATGATTTGCATGTTACCACCTCCTATTTACGTTCGTCGTACATTCGCGTCGCGCAATGCCAGTTTCGGTGTATATCAAGCTAGCGAAACGGCCGTGAATGTCCCATGAGCGTGGCATGTAAATCATGACATGCATGTCATGGCTTTCATGTTACCAACTGTTGTTCATGTTCTTCATACCGTCACATCGCGCAATACCAATTTTGGTGTATATAAAACTAGCGAAACGGGCGCGAATGCACTATGAGTGTGGCATGTAAATCGTGACATACATGACATGCATGTCATGGTTTTCATGTTACCACCTGTTATTCATGCTCTTCATACAGTCACATCGCGCAATGCCAATTTTGGTGTATATCAATCTAGCGAAACGGCCACAAGCGCACCGTGAGCATGACATGTAAATCATGCCGTAAATGATATGCATATTATCATTTTCAAGTTACCACCTGTCATTTATATTTGTCATAGAGTGACGTCGCGCAACACCAATTTTGGTGTACATTAAGCGAGCGAAACGGCCGCGAATGCATCATGAGCGTGGCATGTAAATCATGACATACATGACATGCATGTCATTGTTTTCATGTTACCACCTGGTATTCATGCTCTTCATACAGTCACATCGCGCAATATCAATTTTCGTGTATATCAAGCTAGCGAAACGGCCGAGAGCGCACCATGAGCGTAGCTTGTAAATCATGTCGTACATGACTTGCATATCATGGTTTTCATGTAACCACTCTCATTTGCGTTCGTCATACAGTCGCGTCGAGCAATACCAATTTTGGTTGATATCAAGGTAGCGAAACGGCCGCGAATGCACAATGATCGCGGCATGTAAATTATGACACACATGACATGCATGTCATGGTTTTCATGTTACCACCTGGTATTCATGCTCTTCATACAGTCACATCGCGCAATGCCAATTTTGGTGTATATCAATCTAGCGAAACGGCCTCGAGTGCGCCATGAGTGTAGCATGTAAATCATGTTGCACATGAAATGAATGTCATGATTTTCAAGTTACCACGTGTCAGTTATGTTGGTCATACAGAAATGTCTCGTCATACCAGTTTTAGTATATATCCATTCATTTAAACGGCAGCTAGCGACCCGAGACCATCTCATGTAAATCATGCTGCACATGACATGCGTATCATGATTTGCATGTTAGTACCTGTCATTATGTTCGTCATGATCTCTTGTCACGCCATACCAATTTTGGCATATATGAAATTGACGGAACGGCCGCAAGAGCCCCAAGGCCGTGGAATGTAAGTCATGCTGTTCATGACACGCGTGTCATGATTTTCATGATATGACTTGTCATTTATGTTTGTAATACGGTAATGGTATGCCATGCCAATTTTGGTGTACATCCGTTGAACGAAACGGCCAGGAGAGCACAAAGTCGTAGGCGGCTAGATAGATAGATAGATAGATAGATAGATAGATAGATAGATAGATAGATAGATAGATAGATAGATAGATAGATAGATAGATAGATAGATAGATAGATAGATAGATAGATAGATAGATAGATACGCTCAAAGTCGCAGAAGTTCGCTAAGAAATGCTTCGCATTTAATACGTGTCCATGAGATGTACGACGTTGCGTTTCTACATGGTGCGACGTTTATGACTTTTATGATTAAAAATGATCTGTTTACAATGCGATTAGAGCATTATTACATGTTCGAACTTGATATGATTCTTAAATAACCAACAAAATACTACATATCAAGCAAATTTTATGATGCGCACAAGACTGGCACTTTCAGTTTCGGTTTCGTAGATGGTGGGTGGTCTAACACTTTTACTTGTATCTTTTGATAGAAACTGCGTAGACAGAAACTTTATGCAGCAAAATGATGGGTGGTAAATTGTGCATTTAACATGACCAAAAGCCAAAAAATCACATTTAAAAAAATTTGCGCTTTCCACTTGGCCTCATACTTCAAAAGAGTCATCATATGGTGACTGACGCCGTGCGACACGATGCTGCATGTCATCGTGTCGCACAAAAACGTGCGCGCAGTTTTGTAGGTCAGGAATGACATACACACGACGGGATGTTCGTCGTTGTCGGGGAGGAACTGCGGTGCGCGTAAACTTGCATAGACGGTATGCGTGTCGGAAACGTCTGCAGGTTCCGTGGGTAAGCTGCTGAAGAATTCGCTAGGAATGTGAAGAGCGGTGCCAAATGTCAGTTCGGTGGCGCACATGCATCATGGACACCACCCGTCCCGTAGAACCGCGCGAGCCTCTGCGCTATGGTGTAAGTTCGGACGCCAACTCTCCGTGGCTTGTGTGGATGCTACCTCGTAACGTCCCTACCCAGCCTACGCCCTTGCAGTTACTGACAACTCCGTCCAAGAAACTATTCCTGTCTCCGTGTGCACTTTTACATCTCTCGAGCTCGAAGAGGCTGCTATCGCCCTTGCCATCACACACACACCTCCGCGGAATGCATTTGTAGTGATTGCAAGCCTGCGTTCTACAACCACGCGGTTGGACGGAGGGAGGGGGGGGGGGGGACGCCCGGCAAACGATATCTCGCGTTTTCGCACCGTTCCTTCTCTCAATACAAATCGTCTGGGTACCCGCTCACGCTGGTCATACTGGCAACGAGGCGGCCAATTCCATCGCTCGCGACTCGACTGACCAGGAAAGCACGCCCTTGCCGGGAATGGATCCGCGCAACGCGCTCCTCGCGTTTCGAGACATCACATTGCACTACCGCCTCTCTCACCTCATCTTTTCCCCACCGCACAAAACCCTTTCCCAGCACCACCAATACTTGTGGGTGAAGGAAAACTTGAATGAAGGAAGGAATAAAGGAAAACTGGAAACTATGAGCAACGCCTTCAATTGTCGATGAAAACATTCGATGATTTGCTGGCGATGGGTTGGTAAGAGTTAGTCTCGATGTGGTTGACACCGATGAGCCGAGATCGAATGGCGAACAATGGTGAGTCGAGACGGAGACGAAGGTGAGTCGTAATGGCGGAAGGAATACCGTAGTGGCTAATCCACAGAGTGACGAGTGCTCGAGCTGTGGACTCCGCAGTTATGTTTGAAGAGGCATCGCTTCAGGGCATCTGGTGAACCTTTCAATGCAGCTTAAGAGGCAGTGATGGTTCCCGCATGGAGCAAAGGGACCGACAATATCGGCGTGCCAGTTCAGAAGCGAGCGTCTAGGGGAGGGAACGCATGAAGAAGGGTCACAGTGTGGCGTAAGCACTTTAGACTGTTGGCACCTGATGCACATGCACGACCAACGACGAACGTCTACGTTAATACTCGGCAGTACATAACGAGAAGTTATGAATCGCTGTGTGGCGCGAATGCCAGGGTGAGCTAAAGAATGCAGGGCATGAGATACTACTTACGGAATGGGAGAGGCACGTAAAGACGAGGACGTTGCGTCGACGTATCACAAACAAGAGGCACGTCACCGCCTGGCAATAAGACCTCGGCGAAGACGAGAGATGGGCCACGGTTTCGCAGCAGCTGGAGGCCCTTGTTATTTCTCTGGGCGGTAGCCATGGCCGTTAAGTCGATGATAGTTCAGCCGTGTTCCTTGGCATGGATAGCGACCCGAGAAAGCGCTTCGGCAAAGGCGTTGGCTCTTCCGCGGATGTGATGAGTGTCGCTTGTGTATTGAGATATGAAGGCTAGCTTCTGATTTGTCGGGGTGCCTAGGATGTGCTGGTGGACGCTAAGGCGGACGTCAGTGGTTTACGAACCGTAAGGATGTGAAAGGCGTGTCGCGTGCTAGCTGCCGAGGCACCGACGACGACGAAGTCAGCTGAGGCGCGTGCAAGGCGAGCGCGTGGGCCCTCGAATAAAGCAGTTAGTTTTCGTACGTCAATGTAGCAGCATCGTTCTTCTTCTACCTCTCCGCTACATTGGTGACCCGGACCATGGAACATTCCAGAAGCTTCCACCGGGACCTCACACCGAGTCGACTAACCCCTGACCCGCCTATCACCATGGCGCGACTACCAGATGAAGCTGCGGCGCACTGCATCTTGTCACCGCCGCCATTCCCCGATTTTTGGCCCAGATGTCCAGCCATCTGGCTCATCAAGATGGAGGCTGGTTTCTACCTGCGAAACATCGTCTCGCAGCAGGACAAGTACGCCATCACGGTAGCCATGCTTCCTCCTGCTCTGCGAGGCGCTGTGCCTTCTCCAGGGCCGCAGGCATACGACCAACTTCGAGGTTTCTTTCTAGCCCTACCGCAACCGGCAGCACCACGTCACATACTTCCTGCCGCGCTAAACGCAACCACAGAGCCATCGCAAGACATCGCTTTCGACGCGGCCCCCAGGACGACAATGTGCACGTCACGTGCCACGACTGAGCATCGCCTGCCGCCAACTCTTTTGCCTGCCACTCCTGCCATCGCCAACAAACAGCCTTTGGTACAGTGGTCAACGCCTGTGGACACCTCGGTGAGCATGACGGCATCCGCGCCTACTGATCCTGTGTGCGACACCCAAACCAGCGCTGCTTGTCACGTGTTCGCTGACACCACGGGTCGCACCCTAACCGAGTCACCTCAGACTGTCCCGACCACGCTGGTTGGTTTCGAACATGAGTCTGTCCCGACCGCAGATCCTGCCCAAGCTGTCGAGTGGCAACGCAAACATGACGACGCCCGCACCGACCGCCGCCACTTGGTCCCAGTCTCCCCGGGCGGACCAGCACAAGGCCACACCTGGCACCCCAACCCTGGTCATTCCGCAGAATCTGGGGCCAAGGCCCAACATCATTATGGCGCCACCGCGCATGATGCCGCCCCCTTCGTTTGCCATAGTCCCGGGACAGCCCCTGACACTACAACAGCTACAGGCCATGCTGCACGTGCAGACCATGCTGGCCCAGCCCACGCTGGGTGCGTTCCAGACAGACCAGCACCAGTGCCTGGCTTAGATACCGACGTTCACCCAGAGCCGCAGATACTGGCGCAGGACCACCACCATCACCACCATCATGGCACCCTCTCGGCGCCCCTCATCTCGGCGGGCTGCAGTATGGTGTCCTCTGCGCCCGCTGCCAACATCGTCACCCACCATCCTGTCATGACCACCACGATGGTGTTGCATCCGGCGCCGCCGCAACATCTCCCCGTGTCTGTCTCAGCGCCCATGACGTCGGCGAAGATACACCACCAGCCACAGGTGCCTACTACAACGGCGCCACCAGCCGCACAGAAGCCCCTGAAAGCGCCCACGGTAAACTGACCGAGTTGTTGAAGGAGCAAGGAATCATGCCGGAGTCTACGCGCCCGCCATTCCTTACGTTCATTCAAGAAAACATATCAGTCGACGTTCCCGTCGCACCCGCACCAGTCACAGAGAGCGTGCAGGTCATGGTGAGCAAGGGTCCGCAGACTCCGGGAGTGACTCCCCAGCAGCGCATACAGTTTTCGCTGGCGCACGATGGCAGCGTCGTACTGCACCTTCGCGGAAGCACCCTGCACTCCATGACTGCGCCGGCCCCCTCCCCGGGACTGGTGGCCACAACGGTCACGCCCGCGTCGACGAGCGCACCCGGCGCGACCGCTCTCTCGCGGAACAACTCGGCCCTCCTGGAGCGTCTCTCCGCAGCGCCGCACGTCAATGGACCGGATCGCAGAATCCACGCGGTTTCTCGATCCGTCCTCTGCGCCATTCTCAGCCCCGACCCCCCGAAAAAAAATTGTGCACCCGTTCGCCATTACGCCATCTCGACGACGACTGCCAAACGGACACATTTTTGACTGAGACTCCGTCTATACGGCGGGCCCTGTCGCGTGCTGGCGTGCCGAGGCACCGACGACGACGAAGTCAGTTGAGGCGCGTGCAAGGCGAGCGCGTGGGCCCTCGAATAAAGAAGTTGGTTTTCGTACGTCAATGTAGCAGCATCGTTCTTCTTCTACCTCTCTGCTACAGGCGTGTCCCTCGCAGAAATGTCGAAAGTGCTTAACAGCCAAGTAGATGGCGAGTAGCTCTCGGACGAAGGTGCTCTAGCGGCTGTCGGGAAGGGCAAGCTTTTTGGAAAATAAGGCGATATGCTGCCAAGCGGCTGCAATGGATGGCTGCCAAGCGGCTGCATCGACAGCAATGTCAAATGCGCCTGCCATGACAGATATTACGCATCGCATTTAACGATGATGATATGTGGTGTTTAATGGCGCAAGGGCCATTTGATGGCCAAAGAGCGGCAATTCATGAGACAAACGATGTGAGCAATGTTTATAGACTGTAGCTGTATAAGGGCCTTAATATTTCTCGCGCTAAAGGCGGGTAAAACATACATATATATATTAAAATCATGAGAGTGACGTGAAATGTATGTAGTGAAAATGAATGACAAGTGGTCGTAAGAATAAAACTATGAAGGTGTGACATCAGCACTAATGCCTCGTCAGCGCCCTTGAGTCCAAGGGCCGCGAGGCAAGTGCTATCTTTAATGTATTCACCGCAGCAGCGACCTCTGTTCACAGGCCGTGCTACGGATAGCTTTGATATATGACATGGCAACTATGTACATCGTTTAAAAAAGAAGACAGTGACTGATATGCAAAAAGCGGATCCCTACCGATGAACATTGAAGGTTTAAGTGGACATTCATGTCGGTAAGGCAATGAAAAGTGATTTTTTCTGACAGCGTCTAGTTCCTTGCACTGGATCAGGACGTGAAGGACGGTGAGTGGTTGACCACATTTATCACACAAAGGTGGATCGCCACCGGACAGAAGGTGTGTGTGTGTACTGTATGTGTGACCAATCCTAAATCTGGAGAGTGTAACTTCTGTGTGGCGTGACTTCGATACTGGCGGCCAATTACCCAGATTCGGTTTGATAAAGTTTAGCTTATTTCGTGTCTGCATATCCCATGTGCTCTGCCAAAAGGCCCTGAGCTTTCTTTTGAGGAAGGGTATTGGGTCTAGTGGGGGAATAGCTAAGGATGTATTGGGATTGTTTTCGCGGGCGGGTGCTGCTAGCTGGTCCGCCAACACGTTGCCTCGAGTCTCGTGGTGACCTGGCGCCCAGCACACTACGACATGTTGTTCGAGTGTGTAGGTCGTGCACTACAGAGAGTACAGCAAGACAAGGACAGTGTTTTTGTGTTTTTTAAGAGTTTTTAAAGGTTTTACCACGCTTAGGGAATCCGTGTATACAACTGCCTTTAGTAGTTTTTTTTGGTTAATGTGTTTAACGGCTGCAAGTATCGCGTAAGCTTCCGCTGTGAAGATACTTGAATTAGGGTGCAGAATACCGGAATCGGAAAAAGATGGACCAACGGCTGCGTAAGACACAGAAGTCCTAGACACAGAAATCTTATTGGACTTTGAGGCGTCTGAAAAAAGTCTGGAGAACTGTATTTGTGTTGTAGTTTGAGGAAGTATGTACGAATATGTGCAATAGGCGCGTGTTTCGTTACGTCCACGAAAGATACATCGCAATCTATAAGCTGCCACTGCCACGGCGGTAGTTTCACAGCGGGAGCCATTAGACAGCGTTCGAAAAGTGGCACACCCGTTTCCTCAGCTAAGCCCCTCCGCGAAGTGAGTAGAGCTGTCTCACCGAAGGACGGTGGTCAAAAAGGGCAGAACTCGACAATTTATAAATTATGGGGTGTGAGGAGTGTTCCTTGTCTGCGTTCACTTTGAGATAATATAAAAAGGAAATGTAAGATCGCTGCAGGTGGAGCTACCACTCGTTTGATTCGACGTAGAGGCTTTCCGCGGGGCTGGTGCGAAAAGCACCCGTAGAAAGCCGAATGGCCTAGTTGTGGACAGGGTCAAGCGTCTTCAACGCGCTTGGTGTCGCAGACTGATAAATTATCGCCCCATAATCTAGACGCGCGCGTATGAGGCTTTCATAGAGATTCAACAGACACTTCTTGTTCGATTGGACAGGTAGCTTTCAGTTACGGTCAGCATCCTACCTCGTACACCTAAATGTGAGAGGTCTCGCAGTATGCCAAAGCGCCATGTGGTGTCGTAAGCCTTTTCCATATCGAGGAACACCGAAAAAAAGAATTGCTTGTGGACAAATGCGTCGTGAATTTGTTCCTCAATACGTACTAGGTGGTCAGAGGCAGATCTACCTGCTCGAAAACCGCACTGGTATGGGTCAAGTGATTTGCTGGCTTCGAGGAAATGTAGGAGCCGCCGATTTATCATCTTTTCAGAAGCCTTGCACAGACAACTTGTTAGGGCTATAGGCCTGCAACTGGAAACTGAGGATGGCTTCATGCCCTGTTTTAGAATCGGAATAATAATGGCTTCTTTTCAGGCCGACGGGATCTCGCCGGAAAACCAAACAGTATTATACAGGGAAATAAGGTTTTTTTGGGTTTCAGATGGCAGGTGTTTCAACAATTCGTATACAACACGGTCGGAACCTGGGACGGATTTATTCCAGCAGTTCAGCGATACCTGTAGCTCAGCTAAGCGGAAAAGTTCACTGTGTGAATCCTCGTGTCTTGTGGATTTACGCTCTAGTTTCTGTCTTTCTATTCTTCTTTTGTGTCGTTGGAAAGCTTCAGAATAGTGCGACGAGCTCGACACCTGTTCGATGTGTGCACCTGGGACGTTCGCCTGGTCTTCTAAGCTGTCATCTTGTGTGTTTACTAGAGGAAGTGAATGAGTTTCTCGGCCTGCTACCCTACTAACCATGTTCCAGACTTTAGCCTCCTGTGTATATGAGTGCCGGATAAAAACTTCTGCCAACTTTCCCTTCTTGCCTGTCGGCGCGTTCTCCTTCCTTGAGACTATGTTCTTAAAACTGTCAAGATTCTCGGCTGTCGGAGAGTCCCGAAGCAGCCTCCATGCTTTGTTTTGTTTTTGCGCGCATTTCGACAATCAGTGTTCCACCATGAGACACGTCGTTTGCCGGGCAGTCCAGTTGTTTGTGGGGTGCACTTAGTTGCAGCATCCATGAGAAAAAGCTGTAAAGTACTCCACGGCTGTATCTATGCTTAAACCACACATATCAGTCGAACTTAAGCGGGTAACTTTACGAAACTCTTCCCAATTGGCTTTGTCAATGTTCCATTTGGGAACCTGTGGAGGACATTCATTAGTTACTGGTGAACTCAGAACTATTAGAAAGTGGGCACTTCCGTAAGGATTAATAATGACTTTCCAATTGAGTAAGGGAAGAAGCGATGGGGATATAATGCTGAGATCTATGGACGAGTAGGTATTGTTAGCGAGGCTGCAATACGTTGGCTCTTTCTGATTCAAGAGGCATGCGCCGGAAGACAAACGGAATTCTTCAATTAGATGACCTCGCGCATCGCACCGAGAATCGCCCCATAGATTGCTATGTGCATTGATGTCACCGAAGATCAGGTAAGGCTTTGGTAGTTCATCTGTCAAGGACTGGAATTCATGTTTTTTTAGGTGGTAGTGTGGAGGTATGAAGAGAGAGCAAACGGTGACGAGTTAGTTCAAAAGAACCGCTCGAACAACCACTGCCTCAAAGAACGTTTGGAGATATAAGTGTGTACATGCTGTTCCTACAACTACGACGGCTACACCACCAGATGACGCCATGGCATCATTCCGGTCCTTTCGAAAAATAAGGTAACTGCGTAGAAATTTGTTGTGTTTGGATTTTAAGTGTGTTTTTTGTACACACAGCACTTTTGGTGTATGTTTGTGTAATAGTTCTTGAACATCGTCGAGATTTCTAAGGAGTCCTCTGACGTTCCATTCAATGATTTGTGTTTACATATTTAAAGTAAAGTAGTGCTGCGTGTAGGAGAAGGAAGCGGCTGTTGTTTAAGCGGAAAGTTAGAACTCAGGTAGCAGGGCCGTCGTTGGGCCTTGTTACCGCCGTTCTTTTCTTAGCGCGCTCCAAAGAGCTACGGTGATCTTTCGGTACCAGGGATACCGGAGTTGTGCCCATTGCCTCTTGTGAGGCACTGGACGCCCGCGTATGCGAGCTGCTGGTTCGTGTTTCCGACCTCGCCTGGCGAGGCGTGGTCGTGAGGCCCGACGACCCTGGAGTCGCCGGGATCTCAGGCTTGGTAGGTGGAGCAGTGTTGACTGCTGCCACCACGGAGGCAGCCGCCACGGCCGGTGGCTCACTTTGCGTGGGCCGAGACAGTGGCGGTGGCCGATGCGACGCTGCCCCCTGACGCGCCGCATCAGCATACGTTGCGCCGTGAAAGATCGAACACCTTCTGCGTGCTTCTTTGAATGCGATGTTCTCTCTGACTTTCAATGAAATGATGCCTTTTTTTTCTTTTTCCAATTTGGGCAAGAACATGAATACGCAGCGTGGTTGCCGTCGCAGTTCACGCAGGGTGGTGTTTCATTGCTTGCAGGTGTCCGAGGCATGGCCCTGGACACCACGTTTTCCGTACGTAGGTCGACCACGGCAGCTCTGAGAGCCATGGCCAAATCTTTGACACTGAACACATCGGCGAGGGTTGGGGATGTACGGTCTCATAGGTGTTTTTGTGTAGCCAGTTTCAATGCATTGTGGAAGTTCACTAGTGTCAAAGGCCAGTATCAAGTGCTTAGTGGGGATTTCCTGATTGTGTCTCCCGATTACAATTCGCTTCACATTTGTCATGTTCTGATCCTTCCAGCCTTCGAGGAGTTCGGTCTCTGTAAGTTCAAGAAGATTTGCGTCCGGTACGACTGCTGTGGTAACTCCCCATCATGGATTGATGGGGCGTTACTGTTATGGGAATGTCGCCAAACGTTGAAACTGTATTTTGTCACGAATTTTGAGAAGGAGGTCTCCGCTAGCCATTTTAGTGACCTTATAGCAAGCACCTAAGGTGGCTGTCAGTGATCGTGATACTATGAAAGGGGAAACGGTTCTTGCTGTTTTGTCAGATTTCTCACTGTGTACGACATGATAGTGGGAGAACACTTCCATGGGTCGGCTAAGGAAAGCCAGGGCTTCGGTGCGTACGCGCTTTGAAGCGGCACGATCACTTATCAAGGGAAATGCTCTATGCATAATAACTGAATTCGATTAGGCAGTGATGGCGGCCGCCCACCACGGAGCCCAACATGGGGACACTACAAGATTCATAGTATTGAAATCATGCAAACACTAGCCGTACACCGCTACTATAACCAAATGCGCATAGACCAAGGCTGGCTATTTGCGCTGGGTTAACCCAGGCCGCCTACGAAAACTGGGAAGTAACTGAAAAGAGTAGGAGATAGGACAGCGAGGAAAGAATAAAGGAAAGTGATAGATCAGAGAGGGGGATAGGACAAGGCGACCGCCAAATTTCTCTGGGTGGGTCAGCCCAGGGGTGCCGTCTACGTGAACCGGGGCCAAAGGGGTGTGCTGCCTCAGCCGGGGGCCTTAAAGGTCCAAACACCTGGCGTCGTCTCAACCCCCAGGATCCCCTTCTCCCGGACACGGCAAAGCCACGCACGGCTAGGTGTGGGAGGGGTCAACCCCCCCCCCCTTAGCTGGGGCCCGTGGTGTCGCCACACACGAAACGCCCGCTTGCGCAGACGCCCCTGCGGGGTCATCGCATTTAGGGTGGGCGAGAAGCGTAGCACCACCAATGGCTTCTTTAATGTCTCGGAACACGCGCTCAGCAGTGTCGTTTCAGGGCACGGGAGGACCGGAGTCTTGAGGCCCGTGAGAAGGTGTCGCTGAGAGGCTGCAGTATACCGACTCCGCGAGGGTAAAAGTTGGGAAGATAAAAAAAATTACGCAGCTGCCTGGCGGTGGATGCTGAGGAAAGTCACGAATGGCGTTTACACAAGCCGGTAGTGGACGAAAGCCATGTGCATTGACGCGATGGCCGAGGAAGTCCAGCTGCGTGACACCAAATTCCCTCTTAGGGCCGTTAACAACGAGGCCGATCTTGATCAATCGCTCGAGCACTTGACGTAGATAGAGCTTGTGAGCTTTAGCAGTGGTACTGAGGACGAAGATGTCGTCGAGATTGCGAAAGCAGCAAGTGAAGCCACGTAAGACCTCGTCAACCAATCGTTCATATGTCTGTACCGTGTCACGAAGACCAAATGCATGCCAAGATATTCGAGCATGGCGAATGATTTTTAATGGCGGTCTTGTGAATATCTGCGACTTCGACTGAAGTCTGGTGATAGGCTCGAAACGGGACGTGCGGCGAACGCCACAGTTGTCTCCCACAACATCCATCGGTTGTTATAAAATTGGTGCAGAAATAATTTTCTGCCCTTAAGTGTGTCCTCCCGCCGATAAATACCAGCTGCCCAGGGTGTAATAATACACCGTGCTGCTGCCGCTACCGGACCAACGGACGCATGCAACACACGCCATAGCACTGAATGATCCATCGCGACTTTGTGAAAGAGGGGGGACCCTCGACTATGGCCTCCGAGATTGCGCAGGGGGCAGGTTTGAAAAAAAATGGGGGACGCTTAAGCTTCGCCTTTAAGAGTTGAACATGATAGCGATATCTGGCCCCATCCTCACCGGGCTCTTTTTCGCTTGTCGATATGTTCAGCCGCCCGGTGTCACGCGCGCACGCACGCACGCACGCACGCACGCACACACACACACACACACACACACACACACACACACACACACACACACACACACACACACACACACACACACACACACACACACACACACACACACTAGACATACCTGCAGTAAAGGTAAAGGTTTCCGCCCTCTTCAACAGCACTTTTATTACAACTGTGTACCCACTACGTGTGTGTATGAGAATGCGCGCACTAATGTGTATGCCCTTTCTAATGCATGGCATGCTTCAAACTAGCAGCACTTACGCGCGGGATACTTCTTTGAAGTTGCGATGCACCAGCTACGTGTTCGTAAGGGAATATGCGCAGTAATATGTGTGCCTTTTGTAATGGGTGGCCCACTTTAAACCACCAACTCATTATGCAGTTGACATGGTGTGACGCCCGATGGCAATATGCGCTTGTACCCCGTTTTACTGCGATACTACATCTAGTACTGTGACACCTGTACACAGGACGCGTATGTTTGGGAAGCATTAAAGTTAATTTCAGTGCCGTTCTAAGCAATGGAGTGACTATATGGCAGTTAAAAATGGCGGTGCGCCATGCTGATATTAATGCACGTCCGGTTCGACACTACTTCTTCGAGTCTATATGTTCATTTGTGGAAACACAAAAGGTCCAGTAAGATGTACGGGATTGGCTTCATCAAGTAGAAAGCCTTCTACAGATGAAGCAATTTTAAGAAGCTTGCCAACTGTAAATTTTATTATATTTTTATTTTTATTTTTTTTTGTTCTTTGTACGGTATATATTTGTTTTCACTGCTGTATGTATGTACATAGGCAATAAAGAAAGAAAGAAAAAGACTCTCTGGTAGAACACCTGCTTACCACGCAGAAGGCCTGGGTTCGATACTCACTCGGACATAATATTTTTATAATTTATTTTTTTTTGGTCACGGACAAGATGATTTTTCGGTCACAACCAGCGACACCGACGCCGACACCGAAATTTCTGAGGAACGAGCACTTTAGCGCTATCCCGTTAAAAAAACCCTGCTGGCGCGCAATCTTGGAGGCCAAGTCTCGTTGTATATAGTACACGCACCGGCCGCATTTGCATGGGGGGCGCTGTGACGTGGAGGCCTAGAGGGACCGAAAGCGCCTAAAGCAATCTGGACGCGCCGGGGGGCGGAGTGTCAACACCTAAATTATTTTTTAGGGGCGAAGCTCCTTATAGCGGCACCCGTTCGTCCCTCGTAGATTAGTATGTAACCAGTCTTACGCTTTGACCTGCAAGAAGGTGCCGGTGGGAGATTTTTCCTGTGCGTTGTTGAACAATAAAAAATTCTCAGCGTTAGCTAAAAGCCGACTTCTTCTGTCTGTCATTCCCATTAGCAGCCATTCTTTACCTTCAAGGTAGTGCCTGGTGAGATTTCTCCTGTGCGTGATTAAACAATAAAAATTTTGTTCAAAACGCCGTTGATTGATGAAATAAACCAACAAAAGACGCCAGATGTTTTGTAAAAGCAAAACGAAAGAACGCCAGATGTTTCTAAAGCAAAACGAAAAGACGCCAGCTGCTTAACGAAAGACGCCAGATGTTTTCTAAGCAATGGTTTTCTAAACAATGAAAATTCACAGCGTACATGTAAAATTAAAGTGCGCTGCAAGTCGTCATAACTCATCGAACCTTTAGTATAAACGCGCCCGATCTCACGTCGGTGATGATGTACTGGGCAGAATTCACGGAAGATTCACGGTTTACCGATGAACCTCCGCAGCTTCGCCCACTCATCATCATTCACTCCGTGGATATGCTGTGATTTTTTTTCTCGCACCGTGGGTTAGAGATAATTATGAGGCCTACGCAAGTCACGTGAAATATATACTGGCATACAAATGTTTACAGGACTATTCAGAAGAAACGTTTGGTGGAGAATATTTGCAAATAATGAAGCGCAACTGTTTTTGTTAGAGATAACTACGAAACAACACGTCACATGAAAGATATGCTGGCATATCAGTGTTAGCATCTGAAGAAACATCAGATTAGGAGGGCAACATCGACAAGCGATAAGTTTACTTACACCAATAAAGATGTAATTGACTGGCGCATATATGACGCTTATCGAAGCGTATTGCAAGCGCACGTTTACGGTGCTCACCAAACGTTGCTGCTCTCCAATCGGGTCGGTGTGTGCGGTTGCCAAGATTCGGCGACGTGCAGACGTTCAGCAATTCTTCTTTGGGTAACTCTTTGAGGCGATCATAGAGCCACTCTTGTTGGCTGCAGTTGGGAGTGCAGAACGAGACGTGCAGACATAGCGGAATCGGCGAGATATACTGGAATTATGGGGACACGTATGAATTAGAAGGCTGAACAAGCCGAAATAAATTTTTGTAGAACCGATCGCCACGGCGTCGTCAAACGAGTGAACGAGGCAGAGAAAGGCGCCTGACTTCAGTTCTCCAGAGAGCAGCAGAAAGGAAACAACTGCACAAGGCGGAACAGATAAAGAAAAAGATAAGAGAGAACTACAACGAAACATTAAGCAACGTCCTCCGCAAGTGCTTCCCTTATCGCTGGGTAGACGCAGAGAGGAAAGCGGAAACGGCCGTAAATGTCGGGCAACGTTCACAGTACCAGATTGGAACGGCGTCAACGGGAAATTCACCAATGAGTAAGACCGACGCGAGCTGGGAATTGCCAACTGTTTGCATAAAGACGCGAAAGTGATTGCGGCATGAAGGAAATCGGTGCTTTCCATATTGGGTGAAACATGGCTGCTATAACAACAGATACCTGTTCTGAGTTTTACACAATAAACAAAACTTTTGCCCAACTAGAGTATGTTTAATTCTTATATTTGAAGTAGTGCTTAAAACCAATCAAACGTTTCTGTTCAGGCAGTTAATATGAAATTAGGAAATAAGAAGGAATGTCTATTACTTTGTGTTCATACATATAGTGCTAAGGAACCAACGTAACAGTGTTTCCTCAGCAAGCAACAGGAAAACGAATGCAGATGGAGGTGACTTAAGTATACTTCAATATCCGCACACTGTGACAGTCATTGCTATGCGAGTCATATTGTGTGCATCCCTGTCTGTGTGAAGGGAACAGTCCAGAGCGCGTTACGCCATCATATTGTGGCCACAGTAGGGTGACCCATTTTAAATGCGGAACGTTTCTTATCGAAACAAAGACAGTTCGGTCTTTTTAAGGTAAATACCTTTAATGCCTCATCACGCGCGAAACTGACTGTGGTGTCCTGCGGCATCAACACCGGTGATGCATAGAGAAATCATCACGGGATGACATCACCATATGATGTCGACATAACGTCACAAAGTATCAAAATTTGTCGCATCTTTACGACGTCACATAACGTGACGTCCCATGATGACGTCATGCTAAGAAATCGTCGCTTGGCCGAAGGTGAGCCGATCACAGAGGCAGTGCAAAACCCAGTCAGGTTCAGAAAGCTTACGGAGGTGGGCGGGGGCGGATCAGCGTAGACTGAGAAGAAAGAAAAGATGGCCTTCGCCTTCGAGTTGTATTAGGGCAAGGCGTAGGATCTATCTATCTATCTATCTATCTATCTATCTATCTATCTATCTATCTATCTATCTATCTATCTATCTATCTATCTATCTATCTATCTATCTATCTATCTATCTATCTATCTATCTATCTATCTATCTATCTATCTATCTATCTATGTCTGGGACCTCTAGTGGTCGTATCCTAATATCGTTGTATACCCGAATCGGTAGAGGAAGACATGACGATGTGTAAAGAACAGGTTATGCCATCAATAACGCGACAAGCATGTCGCGTACGTCATGTATTGTGTTCCACAAGTCATGTGTCGCGCACACTCGTTATCATAGCCCCCAGAATGTGGGTATGCGCCAAAAGTAATTCACATTTCATATCAACTCCCGTGAACTGCGAAAAGAAACTTTGGAAATGTTAAAGGGACTGTCTACCGCCCTTCATCGCTTTTCTGTTTTGTACCGCAATCGGAAGCATACAGCCTGAAGTGTCCAACCCTGCAGCGGTTTCTCTGGAAAGTGAGTAGAAATTTTTACAGCACAATTTTGTGATCTGCGTTCGGTCTCCTTCCATTGGCGTGAAACATGCCCACAACACTGGTTGGTGGACGCGATGACGATTGTAGTGCCGGTAAAAATTAAAACCGAAAGCACATGTGATTTCTGTAGGATTACATTATTTTCGCTGGAAACTAACGTAATGAATGTAACAGTCCTTTTCAGCGCGCTAGCGGTTAAATGAAGCCTCATTATACGATTACAGAACACTTCTTTTGCTGTAATCGCAGTCTGTGTGTTTATTTTAGCACTACTGTTGCAATCCAACGCAGGTTGATTCATCAAAAAGGAGACTATAAATGCACGCCTTCACAGCGCAGCACATGTGAGACATCCTAACAGCAATACAGCGGCACGGTACAACCAGAGCGGAGGGCCGCATGGCATAGCGCATGAGTTGAAGCAGACGAAATCGAACGCGGCGCCGCAAGCAGCGCCACCGCGCGCCTTTTTAGACGCGTGAGGAAAAAAAGGCCAAAAATTACTGTCTGACGCAAGTTACCGCTGCCTCAAGAGCGTGAAAAACAATTTTAAGTTATACATATTTGTTTTTAAGCAAAATGAGCCTACGTGCGAGTATTTCTTGTCCAACCAGTAGATTGAACCACCTCGCCGTAGGGTGACGCTAGCGGTCATTCTTTCACGATTTTCAACATCAAATTAAAAATACAATTCCTTTTTTATGGGACAAAGTCATGCTCGTTGCCACCGATGTTACGAAGGATCTTCTCATTTTCACCACAATCAGAAAAATTTTTGCGAGGGGTAGACAGTCCCTTTAAGGCGATAGCCTTAAGCAGCCTGTGTCGACAGCTGCTTCGTGGGTATAGGAAAAAAAAAACTAAAGCCAGTTCCACGTGTCTGAATTCTGAGTAAACAGCGTAGCAAACAAGTAAGCGCCACCACCTGGCGAACGCAGATTTTGTTCTTTTTACATCTTTTTTCAACTTTATTTCTTCTTTCTTTCTTTCCTCACCTATTTCTATATCCTCCTAACCCTGACATCACTCATCACTACCCTCACTGCTCTTTCCCACCCCTTTCTATGCTATACTGCACATGGTTATGCCATGGTTTACCCTGTCATCTCCTTTTCCTCCTCATCACCCTAATATCAGTCCACTTGACTCTCACTTCGGTTTCCCATCCTATTGATAAACTATACCATATAAGGAGATGCCATGCTTTACGCTCTCTCCTCTTCCTTTTATATTGCGATAGCAATTATATGGACAGTCTCGGCTGAATTTTGCCGTCGCCGTCGCCGCCGTCATGCACCGTATATGTATAACGCGACCTTCGAATGACCTGCGACCTTCGAATAACGCGTCCGAGCATCGGACGCGTTATTCGAAGGGGTCCCTGCCGGCGGCAAGTTATGTTTTCGCCCACTTTACTTTCTTCACATTTTAACCTAATTACTACAGGTAACATCCCCTGTACTTTCCTTGGCATTATTGTCTGGTAGTTCTGATTAATACGGTGCGCGTTGTCGTCCCAGCCAGGACGAAGCACATCACTACGTCACATCCTCAATAGAATTGAAATGAGTGTCTGTGGGACTGCGAACCATCACAACCACGTCATACACCAGAAAAATACCTCGTGTTAGAGGGCACAGCTTCCCCTTGCGTAAGCAAACGCCATAACTATATATAAATCACAAAGGGCCCCATACGCCCAGGTAGTCTTCGGATACAATAAGCGCCATCCACTGAAGTTGGTCTGCGAAGTTGGTCTACGTTACAGGGATACCAGCCTCGACCGCCTATACTTGTTCCGACATGTCGCCGGCTCTATCGACACAGTCTGTCGACGACATGACCCGACTAGCAACCAGACCTCTAGACATTGTCTTGGAACGGCCAACCACCTTCATTCGGTGCCACAACCACAACAATGACCTCCCGCTGGCCGCTCTCAACATACAGTCTGTGCATGCGCACGTGCACGACCTCGAAAAAGACGCTCTGCTCGCAGAAACTGGCGTGTTAGCACTTTTTGAAACTTGGAGTGATGACTGCAATCACGGGATTCCAGTGTGTCGTCCATAGCAAGCGGTTTCATTGCAGGTGCGACGGCGTGGACAATAAAGAACACGTCGATGCGCAACTTCAACGTAGGCCGCATCGTGCTTCGCCGGCCGCCATACCGTGACCGAACACACACAGACAAGCAGCAGAATCGGCGAGGTCTGCCTTGCGCACATAAGTCACAATAACAGAGACACTGCGCTCGCCGCCGTCTACGTGACAACTGTCAAGAACCCCTTCTACACTTGCACACGGGTTCGTGAAACGTGCGTGCGTTCTCCATCATAACGGACAAGTATAAGAACTACATATCGGCTTACCGCGTCGGTATAGTGGTAATACCTATGTTGCTGTTGGCATCGTTACGCAGCTGTAAACAACTGGTTATGTAACACAGTGGCGTCTCTTCAACATATGTGTGTGCGTATACGACTTGTGCCTATCTTGAGGGTCATTTCATAACGTCTCGCTCAGTGTGAAAATTACGCCGTAGTCACCTCCCGCTGCATGCTTCGCATATAACATCGATTCCCATAGTACATGGAATCTGCCAAATTTTTTTTGTGTCAGATCTGTGAAATTGTGTTTAGCATATGCTCACTGTCCTCCTATGAGTATTTCAGTATGTCTCAAAGTTAGGACACCGCCCACGAGAGTACCCAGAAAGTTGACGGCTACATATGATAGATAGATAGATAGATCGATACGATAATAGATAGATAGATAGTATAGATGAGATAGATAGATAGATAGATAGATATATGATAGATAGATATATAGATATATATAGATAGATGATAGCTAGATAAGATAGATAGATAGATAGATAGATAGATAGATAGATAGATAGATAGATAGATAGATAGATAGCTAGATAGATAGATAGATAGATAGATAGATAGATAGATAGATAGATAGATAGATAGATAGCTAGATAGATCAAAAAGTCTTTGACCTGCGAAGAGCCTCACATAAAAAAGAAGTAAAATAGAAAATGACATTGTTGTAACTTCAGAACCAGGGGCATGCTTTTCGAATCCTTTATTCAGGCATGCCAACGGGCAGCCTCAAAACAGCACAACGAACACAGTAACGTAGGGCACACGCCCATATATACAAGTGGCTCCAGGTTACACATGCGCAGTGGCGACCATTCACTTATCACCGCAACTTGACAACTACGACACGTGTCGCCTATCGCGATATGAACACAACACTCCCTTTCTGACATACTTTAAGTACGGCTACTATAGCCCCAGCGATCAGGCGCCCGGCGTTGTCGGGTGCTTCTTCGGAGCGTAGTCATGTCCGGTTGCGGCATACGCTCCGTGCTCGATTGGTGTTGTGTAGTCGGTGGCAGCGTCGTCGTCGAAGTAGTTGGGTCCCGTTCTTCGGGCACATGCGGCAGCTCGAACTCGTCGTCCACAGCTGGCTCTTTCTCCCGTTCCAGACAGGAGTGGCGCAAATGATCGGCATGCACATATCGCACACGATTTCCCACCAACACTAAGTATGTGCATATCGATTTCTACCTGCAACACACTACCAGGTAACCACTTTACAGTCTCTCCGCGCACCGATCGTACCAGTACGCACTCATTCATCGCAAAAGAACGAAACACTGCGCGCCGCTTGTCAGCGGATGTTTTCACTTTCTCTGCTTGGTCATTCGACACACCGTTCACATCTGGTCGTAGCAACAATAAGCGGGTCCTCAGTTTCCGTCGCAGAAACAATTCTGCTGGTGATTTCCCAGTGAAAGTGTGCGGGGTTGTGCGGTACGAGCACAAGAAATTATCTAGGCGATGTTGTAGTGACCTGTTTGTACCTTTCCTTTCGTCATCCATTAACTGCTTCAGGAGAGCCTTCTTAGTTGTTTGCATCGCTCGCTCGGCCGCACCATTAGATTGCGGATGATACGGTGGGGTGAGCGTATGTTTCACGCCATTCGCTTTCAGGAAAGTTAGAAATTCCGCTGCGCGGAACTGAGGCCCGTTATCAGTAACCACTTCCACAGGCAACCCGTGCGACGCAAACCAGGAACGCACAGCCTCGACTGTTTTCGCAGCCGTTGTCGACTACATACACTTAACCTCTATCCATTTGGAAAAAGCATCTACTGCAATAAGAAACATTTGCGATTCTTTTTCCGCAAAATTCAAGTGGACTCGTTGCCACGGGTGTTCACAAACTTTCCATGGAAACAAAGGAACTGGCTGCGCTGCAGGAAGTACTGCCTGCCAGATACTGCATTTGCGAACCGCCTGTTCAAGGGCATCGTCGATACCCGGCCACCAGACCACTGACCGTGCAACAGCCTTCATTTTTGAGATCCCGAGATGCTGTTCGTGCAAGAGGGCTAGTACTACAGTCTTCAAGCTTTCAGGAACAACAACCCTGTTATTCCAAACAATACAGCCCTCGTCCACCGTGAGCTCAAATCGGCGAACCCAAAACGGTTGCAGTACCGCACTGACTGTCTTTGGCCAACCTTGCCATATCCTATTTCGCACAACTCGCAGCAAACTGTCACACCCTGTTGCACGCTCAATGTCTTTCGCGGTCAGCGGCAAATCTGACAAAAGTAGCAAATTGTGTCCTCGTCATGCCCCCCCTCCGATAACGGTAGCCGTGACAAAGCATCAGCATGCGATATGGCGGAGCCCGGCTTATGCGTAATTTTGTACCGATAGTCTGCTAGAAATGTAAGGCATCTGTGCACCCTGGCAGTTGCCACGGCACCGCAATGTCGGTGTGGGTCAAAAAGAGCCGTCAGTGGTTGGTGATCCGTTAAAACGTTGAATGCCCTGCCATATAGATACTTGTGGAATTTTCTTACTCCAAATACTATGCTCAATGCCTCTTTCTCTATTTGTCCGTAGTTCCGCTCTGACACTGACAGCGATCTTGAGGCGAAAGCGATAGGCTTCTCTTGGCCGTTCACGACATGCGATAGTACGGCTCCTAGGCCATACTCTGAAGCGTCACACGTGAGCTGAATTTCTTTTGCCACATCATATATTTCCAACACACTTTCATCCGTCAACAACGTTTTACACTTGTTGAACGCGTCGTCACATAGTCGGGACCAGTGCCACTTGGTTTCCTTGCGCAGCAAGCCATGGAGAGGCTCCAGTCTGTAGCTACATTTGGTAAAAATTTTGCGTAAAAATTGACCAGTCCCAAAAGTGCCTTTAGTTGCGTGACATTGTCTGGCTTGAGTGCCTTCTTTATCGCCCTTACTTTGTCACTGGTAGGGTGTAACCCATTGCCATCAATTTCGTGCCCCAAGTAGGTTACTCTTTTTTTAAACAAGCTGCACTTTTCCGCGTTGACCTTGATACCGTTGGCTTAGGCGCATGAGCACTTGTTCAACTCTTTCACGACACTGCTCGTAGCTAACTCCCGCTATGATGACATCGTCAAGATAGCAAGCCGTGCCTTGCAAGCCCCTCAGGACTTGGTCGATTACCGCCTGAAATGCGGCTGGTGCACAGGCTACACCATAGGGTAGGCGCCTGTACCGGAAAAGGCCCATATGAGTGTTAATGGTGAGCAGTTCCTGAGCGTGCTCATCTAATTCCAGTTGCAGATACGCCTTACTCAGGTCAATAACTGAAAACACAGCCCCACTTTGCAACGTGGTGAACATATCTTCAGGCAGCGGTACAGGGTAATGGTCAACTTCCACGAAAGGATTGACGGTGACCCGGTAATCCCCGCACAGTCGAATGCCAGTATTCTTTTTCGGTACTACCACCAGTGGGGTGGCCCAAGCACTGTGCCTCACGCGGTACACAATGCCTGCCTTCTCCATATTAAGCAGCTCTTGGTCTACCTGCTCGCGTAAGGCGTATGGCACTGGTCACGCTTTACAAAAAACAGGAGTAGCGCCTTTCTTAAGCACAATACTAGCGTGAAACCCTTTAATGGTCCCGTATCCTGGTTGAAATACCTCGCGGTACTTATCAGTTAGCTGTGCTTCTTCACGTACGTTCTGCACCCGTACCACATTCGGCCAGTCGAGTTTTATTTTCGTTAGCCACTCCCGCCCCAATAATGTTGGCATTCTAGCCCCTGTGCTATCCTTAGCAATCACTAGTGGCAAGCGAACGTGTTGGTTCTGGTACTTTACATCAGCATCCATAATACCTTTGACCATGACAGGCGTGCCATTGTAGGTGACTAGCCTAACACATGTTTCCCTGAAACTTGCATCGGGAAAATGCTTTAAACATTCTGTTTCACACATTACCGATACGGCTGCGCCTGTATCTAGCTCCATCGAAATCTCTTTTCCGTTTATCAGCAACGGCACCACAATGGCAGGCGTGCCCGACCTACGGTCTGTGTGACACAGTGTCAACAACTCATCACGCGTTGCATCATTCGCCAGGCAATGAATAGGGGCCCTAGTTTTACACATTTTGGCTACATGGCCTTTCTTGTTACATTTAAAACAACGGCTGCTCATGAACGGACAACTTACAGGAGAGTGCCGCCCGCCGCAACGATGGCACCCCTTAGTCTCTTGTGTACCTGCAGCTGAAGCAGTTTTCGGCGTGTCACTCCGTGCGCAGTCCCCAGCGGGTGCTTGCCGCTGTCCAGCTGCCGTTTCCTTGTTCCAGTGAACGTCGCTGTCGACGGGGGTCCCTGTTGCGAGGGTCGCCACCATTTCCCGAGTGCCTCTAGTAGCAGATTCCATGGCTGCTACAATGCTGCAGGTGCGGTCCCAGGTTAATTCTGCATCAGGTGTCGCCAGAAGCCTGCACCATATGCTGTCGGAACACAATCCCGCGATGGGACGATCTCGCAGGGCTTGCTCAAGAAATGTGCCGAACTCACACGTTGCAGCCAGTTTCTTGAGTCCTACTATGAAGTCGCTGATGCTTTCGTGCGGTTCTTGCTTGCGTTGGTTTAAAACGGTATCTTTCCGTAACCACGGAGCACTTCGGGGTGTAGTGCTTTTTCAGCGTTGCGATGACCACGTCAGACGTCTCCTGGGTAGGCGTTTTCGGCAGAAGAAGGCTCCTGAGCGTGACGTATGCCTTCTCCCCGATGGACGTCAATAGCACTTGCAACTTCTTATCCTCTGCGATGTCGTTAGCAGCTGCAAAACACTCAAATCGCTCGAAGAAAACATCGCAGTTGTCACCGTCCGGATCGAACTCTGGAAGCTTTCCGAGCAAGGCACCCCGAACAGCTGCTGTTTTTCCGGCTGTCTGGATCCCATCTTCGTCGCCAGACATGTTGTAACTTCAGAACCAGGGCATGCTTTTCGAATCCTTTATTCAGGCATGCCAACGGGCTGCCTCAAAACAGCACAACGAACACAGTAACGTAGGGCACACGCCCATATATACAAGTGGCTCCAGGTTACACATGCGCAGTGGCGACCATTCACTTATCACCGCAACTTGACAACTACGACACGTGTAGCCTATCGCGATATGAACACAACAGACATAAAAGCATGACTTTCCATGCTTGACAGTAGCTACAGAAAATACAGTTCAAAGCTATCTGCCTTGAACATGAATGTCAGTTGAACACTGCTGTTACATAATTCAACCAAATGTTTGGTTACTATTAGGGTAATAGCAGCCGAAATATTTACAAATCCTGCCCCGTCCGCAAAGAACTGAAAGCATGCTGGAAGAATGAAGGAAATCTGTTTGGAGCATACTCATTCTTCATACAGGAGCGCGTTTTCTTAACAAGAATGGACACTACAGTGTATTAGGGGCTCTTTTCACAGTGCCTCTGCGTATGTGGAACGTAAATTTTTTTGGTTCTCATTTTGTCTGTTCGGTACTGCTTTTCTTTTCTATTCTGAGCCTGCCACTCTTAAGAGACCTAAGCTGAAGAGATTTTGTAACAAAAAAACATGATTTTGGTCGGATTCATCGCGTGGTCTTGATAATGTCTGCAACATTTCAAACTTGAATTAATAAAGAATTTTTAAAGAATAAATAACAAACAAATAATAATAAAATATGCCCTCACAATATCTTGGTGTCGATTGGGAATGAATCTTTGAGTGACTGTGCACTTTGTTACTCATAGACCGGTGTTGGGCGTTGACGAGTCCCGTGCATAGCTGGATATTATTTTATATACCCATTTACTGTTAACGTTACTTATAGGGCCACACGTCCACATGGCTCGTACATACCTCGAGGTGTCATCAACTGTTTTTTGCTTTTTTGTTTCTTTTTTTTGTATTATACACATCCAATGAAACCTACAGACAGTCAAGCCAAGGAAAGGATATGGGACATTATTTGTAGTTTCTTAACTGTATTGTAATGATTCTCACTTAATTTGAGAGAAAATAAAGTGAACGAAAAATCACCCTTTCCATCGGTGGTATCCAAACCCACAACCTTCGAATTACGCGTCCGATGCTCTACCATTTGAGCTATAAAGAAGGTGCTCCCTCGTCTGCCTTTTTTGTGGAGTATTTATGTGTGCTTAATACCTGGCTTGATTCTCTTGGCTTGATTGCCTTGGCATGATTGTTCGTCGGTTTCATTAGTTTGTATTACAGATTAAATGATCCCCTCGGACAATTCCTCCACTTTTGTACTTTCATGGCGAGGGCTTCGTCTCGGCAGTGTTGATGCCATAAGTAGCATGCGACTGTTCATTGGCCAGCTGCCACCTCGTGCGAAGATCACGTGCCCCGTGACGCCCTCTGGCAAAGAAGAGTGTTCCACACTCACCGCCTGGGCTACGGGTGGCGCTGGCTAACACTCCCAGCTCACACAAATACCCTACAAAAAAGGGGACGGGGAGCACCCTTCATTGTAGCTGAAATGGTTGAGCATCGGACACGTGATTCGAAGGTTGTGGGTTCGGTTCCCACCGACAGAAAGGGTGATTTCCCGTCCACCTAATATTCTTTCAAATTAAGTGAGAATCATTACATTACAGTTAGTAAACCACCAATTATGTCCTCTATGATTTACATGGCTTGATTGTCTGTCGGTTTCATTAGCTGTCTGTAATACAGATAAAACGAGCCCCTCAGAGAATTCCCCTACTTTCGTATAACTTTCTTTGACACTTAGTTCATATGGGACTATGTTCTGGTGGAGTTACACACACGTTCGCGTTTAGGTATCGAGGCTGTTGCCTGGTAATGGGACTCGCCTCACCATTGTGGAAAAAACCCGGCATTTTCCGCTATCCTTAAAGCCAAGCCATTTAAAAATGTCTTACAGTCGGTCCACATGTTTATTCGACATACGCTGCTCTCTGATATGGCACGCAAGCCCGTAAACAGAGAAGTGTAATCACTGATATAGACGCCCTGCGCGGAATGCAGCGCAGAAAAAGTGGTGTGGTCTACACGCGAATATCGCAATCTGAAAGCGAAAAATCAACTGCAGTTAGACAAGGCTTTGAAACCACAGCTTGCTGCTTGGTATTTGAAAGATTCGCTTCTACATAAATGCTTATAAGATCGTTCAGGGCAAACATCTGGCGGGGTATATCTGCAAAGGAAGCTTGCTTATGCCAATGAAGCTGTTGTATATTGCCATAGATATGACGGTTATGAACACTCACGCCACGCGCACATCTACATTGCTCACCAAAATCAGTTGGCCTCCAGGATAGGGTCTGTAGTTGTGGGTGCTAAGATACGGTGATGTGGTACACCAATCTTGTACTCCTTGAGAGGTCACTCTTTCAGGTACGCCATAGCACCACTCTTGTTGACTTGAGTTGAATGTGGAGAACGAGGTGCTGATACGTAGAACCGGCACTTAGATATGGTGGGACACACATAAAACAGGAGATTCAACTAAAGAAATTAAAACTTGAAGGGTCTTGCCTCCTCGCGTTGTCAACCGAGCGAATGCGGCAGAGAGCAAAGACTCCTAAGTTCAGCTCTGTCAGAGAGGGAAGAGAGGGAACAGCTTCGCGAGCAGGAATAGACTAACAAGGAAATATAAAGAACAACTACAACACAACGATAAATAAGGTCTTCCGCAAAAGCTTCCCTTATCGCTGCGTAGGAGCCGAAATAAAGCGGAAGCGGTCGTGAATGTCTGGTAACACTTGCAAGGCGAGACTGCGATGACATCAACGGGAAATTCTGCAGTGAGTGAGGCGGACGCAAGATCGAAATACATCCAGGAACAATACAGGGACTAGAGCGATACAAGTGTACCGTAGGCTTGCATAACGACGGCCAAATGACTAGGCATGAGAGACATCGACATGTACGGTGTTAGGGTGAAGCAAGGATTCTGAAACCACAGATTTCTGTTCGAGGTGTTTTCGTATGAAAAAAAAAAAGTTCACTAACTTGGCTACATGGTTCACTTTAGCCTACTGAAACGTCCGTATGTCATTCCAATACCTCCATGTTACTTTAATATTAACGCGATATCGTTAGAGAGCTCGTTTCGCAGAAATTCCGCTGTCGACGTCGGTGACGGCGTCGCTTCTGAGCGAAAAATCGTCCGTGAGCGAAAAATTGAGAAAGATGCAAATAAAATAAACAATAAAAATCTTCGGTCCCATTGAGAATTCAACCCGGCTCGTTTGCGTGGCAAGCAGGTGTCCTACCACAAAGCCACGATGCTACCTGCAACTGCTTCAAAAAAAAAAAACACAACATAAATTCCATGTAGTGGAAGTAGTTCTAACACATTTCGTTCGGCAGGTGTCACGACGAAAATGAGCCCATTCGGCGAGTTGTAGGCGCATTGGCAAGGCCATCAAACTACGTTTTTTGCGCGACGCTATGCTTGAAAAAAAAAAGCTGGGAGAGTGCAGCCATCACTGCTAAAAACGCACACGAACTTTCAAACAGCTTTCGGTTCTCACTCGATTCTAACATTTTTTATTATTTATTTTTCCGGTCACGGACAAGATGATGATTTTTCGTTCACAACCAGCGACGCCGACGCCAACACCGGAATTTCTGCGGAAAGAGCTCCTTAACGCTATCGCGTTAATACATAGCAATTATATGGACTCTTCATGGATTCGGCAAGGAAGCATGGAAATATTGGAATACAAGTATTTCAATGGGGTACTATTAAAAAAATTGAAGGAGCATCACTCACGGAACGTCGCCATAGCAGGTTAAATGGCGGAGCTGGTAGCATCATACTGCTATTTCATTACTTGACCTTGCTATGGCAGTTTCTCTGTCATCTGCAATATTTACCACTCTTCGCGACGAGAAGCTGCTTCAGTGTTCACATTCATAACGGCGTCGTGCGTTGTCTTGCCTCCTGTTAAACTCAAAGTCCAATGCAAGCCGCCCATGTCGAACCTCAGCTTCTGTCACTAGAAGCTCTGGATCTTCTGCCCTCCCCTTGTACTTCAATTAGGCATCTCTTGCGCGCACTTATGGATCAGAACGACGTCGACGTTGCCGTTCACGCGCCAATCTTCGTTGACACTCCCGACGGGCAGGTTCTTCTTCCAGAGAGCGCTCGACTTTAGCCATTGCCGAACATTCTAGTTATCGACACTTTTTTTTAATTTTTAGTGGACCGGAGGTGAGTAGTGGAGCTTGCCCAATTTCTGCGGCACAGCGTGGCAACAGCGTGAAGGTGGCGGCGATGGCAGGACGACGCAGTTCTGGTACACTGGCGAATCAAACAAGACAGCAAATGTCACAGCTGGTTATTTTAGGCGCGTGGATTGGCCTGTGTGCGCGTATCCCGAAGGCGGTATGAGGTGACGGAGAGCTTACAATCTCGGTTGCGGTCACAAAGGTTCGATGGGGTTCTCATCGGGTCTTATTGAATCCGATGAGCGTGCGATCACGTTCGATCTAGTTCGATAAAGATCAGGGGCTGTTCGAACCATTAACGGCATTTACAAAAAGGGGCACCTTATTGTCACTTCAAAAGGTCTGTAGGCATTCGGGACTTAAACATCACTCTTGTAGATGTGACGCCACACCCCACGTAATACAACACGTCACTCCATCATCCAGCTCGGCGCGCACCTGCGACGGCGTAGTATACCATGCCGCACGTCGTCCACCACGCCGCCGCGTGAAGGCGCCCACTTGTTGGATTGCACGCAAATGCCTGCGTATACTCAGACAACTTCTCTGGCTGTTCTGTAAATACATTTGAAAATAGATTTTTTCTTCACTGAACTCGAAGCAACCAAGAGATGTGTTACTGAAGATTTCTCATGATCATGAAATTAGGCAGTGCCTGTAGACGTCAAGCCCTCCTGCTGCATATTTTTCGGGGCTACACCAAGGATTAGTGGCTGTCTGTGAGAGGGGATTGTAACATTTCTCTTGCGTGTGGTGCAATATTTTTCCGGCTCACATATTCCCAAGAACGTTGTCTTCATTTCCGCGGCGTGAATGAAAGAAAGGAATCCGCTTCCTTCGTGCATTCATAGCGAGGGCCTCGTCCCGGCCGACTTGCTGCCTTATGTAGCATGGAAAGGTTTATTGGTCAGCTGCCACCTCGTGCAAAGATCACCTGCCACGTGACACCCTTTGGAAAAACAAGTTCCATGAACACCGCTCTGAATACGAGTGCATCGTCAGAGCATCGGAAGAGTGATTAGAAGGTTTCGGCTCAGATCGCACCGACGAAAAGAGTGCTTTTTCGTCCCTGTAATTCATTTCAATTCACGTCATAATTACCACACTGCGTTAAAAACAATGTACCCCATGATCTCCATGGGCTAATTGTCTGTTGAAGTCATTTGGTTGTGTCTAACCGTGAAACGAGCCCCTCGAAAAAAAAATGTTCCCCTTCTTTCGTTCACAGCAATTATACGGACCAGGCGCATTTTTGCCGCCGTCGTCGGCATTGCCGTCATGCTCCGTGTGACGCCCAAATCGATAACGTTGCCTCAAACGTTGTCTGTTCTATGTGCTAGTGAAAGCGTGCGAAGGCTTCCGACAATCAAGGCTCAAGCAGATATGAAACGCGTGGGCTGTCTCCGTCGCGCGAAAGGCGCTTGCAGGAGTGCCGATGGCGCGATGCGTGGCTCGGCAGAAATGCTTACTTTGAGAGGCCAGGCGTGGTCGCCCGCAGTCGTGCGCGCCGTATCTTTAGAGGGGACCACCTGACGGCTCCTATACCTTTGTACGTGTTGCGCTCTCATCACAGAGTTTGCGTTGAAGCCATACACAATACGAGGGTAGCTTCGCTAGCTGCGGTGGCCGCGTTTTCCATTGCCTTTTCTCTGACTACCGTTTTGTTCAGTTACGTCAGGTCTCATGTCAACGGAGCGAGCTGCTATAGCCTTGCTTCGTATATTCCAATTGTGGCTATGGCATCGATTCTTTCGCCCTTTCGGCGAAACTCAGACTTTCTATTTTAATAGCAATATAAGAACAGTTCGGGCGAACTTTTGCCGTCGCCGTGACGTTCTTCATAAAATGCTGCGCGATAATATATGTCCTAAAGCACCAAGAGCGCTACCCGTTTGGGTGCGGGAGATTAAAAAGCGAACATATTCAACACGATCGTAGCTCACTTCCGTGAGGCCGCTTGCAGCAGGCCTATTGTACGCACTGTCCGTCTTATGCTGATTCCAGGTTTTCACTTCCCGCCTGCACTTCCCTTTCACGTGGTGTAACACTTTACTTCCGGTTGTATCCTGGGTGGGGAAGGCCTTGCAGACACATTTCGTCAGAATTTCGGACATCACACGCAGTTTCATAAAGACGATGGAAGACACGTCGCGTAGTGCGCACCAGTGTTGGGTGGAAGGCGACGCCAGCAGGTCGCGTTATATTTGCTGACACTTTGCTCGTATGCTTTCGACCAGAAGGTTATGCTGTGTCAAGGAAACACTTTAAGCATTTATGCATCAATTTAAAACTTAACTGACGCGTTTTAAGGAGAGTGGCCGTGCTTACGAGCAGCAATTGTTAATCCACGTATTCGACACTAAGTAAAATACCCCTTGATAATGTCACAGGCTAATGTGAACGCTGGTGGGACGCGCGTTTGAGAAAAATGACGAGGGGGACAAAGAGCTACATTGGAATAGCGAGTATAAAGCAGCATTTTTTGCTTATGCATGTTTCCTTGTGCGCGAAGGGTCCGTTAAAATAAATGAATAAATGAATAAATAAATACATAAATAAATGCCAGAGTGGGTTCAGTGATACGCACTTATGGTCTCACGGCGCTCAACACGAAAAACGTTCCCTAATTGTGCCTTGACGCGTTAGCCTTCGTGAACGCATTAAGTTCCACCTGACTGCGCCGACGCAGTGGACGATACCGCTGCTAGCACCGCAGAGTCGTCGTCAAATACTTCCGTGTGCCTATCCACGGCTGTACCGGACTGCTTGCCTGTTGACCTAAGGACACCGTCATATCTGTACTTTCTATCAGCAGGGTACAGATTAACTTCCCGAGTCGTGGTCGTTGTAGTCTCAGGCGTCGGGGAGTCACGATCGCAGTGCGCGGCGGCAGCTGGCGACGTTTTCGAGACAGCGTCATCTTTCGGCGTATAGTCAGCGACGGGAGTTAGAAGCACAGGCTCTCCTCGCGCTTTTGGGTCGGCCACCGCCGCTGAAGCGTCGGCCGACCCTGTACACTGTAGTGACGTAATTTCTGTCGGCTCATTCCTGTCAGGGTGCCGCCTCGTCGGAAAATGGGACCCGTCACCCAGACTGGTGAATACCGGGATCAGCCACAGCGCCGCCTTCAAGCCAAACACCTACGTCAAGAATCAGAAAATTCGAGTTCCACTTTAGCCGTAGAAAAGAATGAAAATATGCTTTTACCGCATTTTTTTTTTCATCTACCCCGCGCAAGAATTATTATGCGAATCGCCTCATTATTACATAAAGGATGGTTGTAAGACTACGAAATCTAGGACCATAAATAATTCACCATGTTACTTACTTCAAAGAAGACTTCTGTTTTCGTTACCCAGAAATGGAGGCATGTTGAGGTCATTGTACATTGCTTCATTCCAAAACTCATCTGGCCCGCTAGTGGCGTGGACAGAACAAATTAGCAGCGTCACCTTTATGTGTGGCATTTTTTATGTGGATTTTCATCGAACTACTTTTATTGTCATACAAAGTAAGAAACATTGCTTCTTGTTCCAGGTCACGAAAATGTCGAGAAGTCATGGTTTTGCCGCCGCGGGCGAAGCAGTGAACGCAATCGAAAATAAAGTGGAATGTTACATGAAGTAACGTTGGCTGGTAACTGCTATTTTGCATCCGACCTGGCGTAACACAACCAAAATGCTCGCGCAAGGAGACGCGGTCGCTGAAGCGATTTATGCGACTTTCGTGCTGTCAATCGCTTAATTAAACGCAAACTATAAGCGATGAAAGCACATCACACATGAAGGTATGAGCCGCGTGCAGATTGCTGTCCTAATTGGGTGCGTGCTACCGCGGGCGACGGCGCACCTTCACTTATGGCACCGGTTGGGCCGCTATCGTCGGCTGCCCTAGCTCGCGTTCAGTGTTGTTTAGAGTGTGTTGTTTAGAGTTACTGTGTATGCTCCCGCATGTAACTACGAAATGTTCGCCTCGCTGGATTTCAGTGATTTTGTGAATACATTGAACAATCACGAGGACAATTTTGTCATCACGATATCCTTCCTTGCCAAAAACTTGCTTTTATTGCTATTTTGTGCGTCGGCTCGTACAAGAGATCTACCCATTTCAGCTCGCATACAGAAGGAACTTGCTTTAAGGACCGCTAAACCACCTAGAGTTCAAAATGTAGTTGTGGCGTTGCAGTTGCGCATGACTACAACAAACACCCAACCACGAGAATTTTTGAAATGCCTTGGCAAGCGTCCACAAACTGTGGAGGCTTCTCACCCATCGCGCGTTACTTCAAGCGACTTGAAGAGCGATGTGCACATTCGTGCATGCTTCCCGAGTTGACTAGTAGCACTAATTTAACTTCATTGCGCTGCGTATTGCTGCCGAGGATGACTTTGCTGAAAACACTACCATGTTAGACGAGCCGTTGGATGGTGCCCGATTCTAGGAGCCATTTGAAGCCATTTTTTTTTTTTGCTCTGAATGGTTATAACCAACAGTGATTTTGACCATGTGTTTCAAGTGTCAGAGTTTATTCTCTTTCTACAAGAGTGGAACATTACTCGCTTCACAATAATTAGATCTTTAATTACACACTACTTAAGATTTATTACTGTGAAATGCACAAATCAACATATTGCCACCTCCACATTTTCGCAATCGAACATAAACTGCCTTGGAATAAAGTTGTGTACATTTGAAACACTTACAGACAGTCCATAACAATTAGCGCCTGATAGGAAGAATAATCTGGAGGCGACCCTAATCTTTCAATCGTGTAGCTGGTGTATTCCTTGGGTTAAATTTGCGTTTCGCACACTGCCTAAGCAGATCACAGAGGCCACGTGTAAAGAAACACGTGGTTAAGTACTGCTCCGCCGGGAGCCGCAACAATCCCATCTACTCACACGAAAAGCCTCTGCTCTTTCAGTGAGCTCATTCATTTAGTTTTCATTGATTATATCCTCAACATAATTGGCCCTTAGTGAACCTATGCTCACATACCTTGAGTTATGTTTTTCCTTTGTTCGTTTTCTCCTTGATGTGGATTGAAGTCCCGTCAAGGAGATGATCGACATCGATGAAGCAGGAGGCAGGTTGGAGGTAATGAAAACTTGAAGGTATATTGCAGCGAAATATTTACAGTCATATGTACATCTTGCCGAAGCACACTGATGATAACATAGACATCAACAGCGTCTTACTCTTCTACTTAACTTTTCTTAAGTTAGAGCCTAGAACACTGTTACTACATACGAAGAACCGAGTCTCACTGTTCGACCACCGAGTGGTTACGGCCCAGACGAAAGTTGCATCGTACGGAGTCTTACTGATCTATCAGTTTAGTGATTACAGCCTAGACTGAAGGGAAACGAATTCCGTCCAGTCTTAAGTACCTTGCGGTAACAAAGAAAAGGGGAGGTGGCCACTGGTGGTCCGCCTCGACATTCCCTTATCCAATCCGTTCATTCTCAGATTAAGCCACTCCCTACCGGGCTGTCCTTAATCTCGACAGCAGTGTCTTTACAGCGCAGACAGGCGTTTTGGCACTCTTTCCCATCATGGCTCTCCCTCTCCTTCCCATGCTCTCAGGGATTCTCACGGTCGAAATACATCGGTATCATAGCCCAGGTGCATTCACGCCATTTTCCCATACACATCGAGGTGAACTCGCGGAGCCAGTCGTTAAACCGTTCCGGGAAAGAAAAGGCGTCTGCGTGACCCTGCCTCCCACGCATTCGACCTTGCATTGTTGCAAAAGCACATCTTGTTCCGTGTTGGGGTCACGCATACTGTCGCCTCGAGTGACGGCTTAGAGCGGGGGATGTCCTCCTCATTTTCCCACACATTCCGGCCGCCGACCTCTGAGAACGGTCGCCTGACCGCAACCCATGCTGGCCATCGGGGTAGACAAGCTTGCTCAAAGGAAGCCGTTTGCTTTCTCTTGGTAATTGCCCAGCGAAAAGACCAGGCAGGGGGAGAGCCGAGAAAGAAGCTTTGTACGACGTACCGTGCCGCGCCGTCCTGTCTGCAGGATCGACTTATGAGCGGCAAACATAACACGTCCCCCCTAAAGAGTACGCTGGGCTGTTCTACGCTCAGTGGTACGATAAATCACTGCCGCGATTAGGTCACTGGACTTTCTAACCATACAACAGTCTACACAAACATCAAACACAATTGCGAGACAACACGACAGGAGAATACAAGAAATGTAAACAAGTACATGCTAAACAATCAAACACACCATTGCTGCTTCAAGCAGTATGATCACTAGTGTCTGTTTCTTGAATTCACAATCACACAGTCCACAATATACAGCAGCAAGTGGGCAGGAACATTCACGTCCCCCCCAGTTGGCATGGCACTGTTATTCTGATGGCTTCCATAAACTATTCTGGAGCCTTGATAATGCATCCGCATTACCGTTACATACGCCCTTCCGATGTTGTACCGACACATGATATCGCTGTAACGCCAGCGCCCATCTTGTCAATTTCGCCCCGTGCGGAGTCGAAGTTGTAAGGTACGACAGTGGATTGTGGTCGGAAACGACATTTACTATGGCACCAAAAAGCCAGTAGTCAAACTTCTTTAAGGCCCATATTATTGCGAACGCTTCCCTCTCAATGGTCGACCAGCGCATCTGGGTCGGTGAGAAACGGTGGCTTGCAAAGGCGATAGGCTTCTCTTGCCCCTCGGCTGACATTTGCGCCAAACATGCTCCCGCCGCCGTAGCTGATGCGTCTGTGAAAAGCCAGTAGGGCTGAGATGGCTCTGGAGTGTTAAGCGCCACGGCCTCGCACAAAGATTGTTTGAGAATCTCAAATGCCGTCTGGGCTTCCTCCGGCCAGGGTATCTTATTAGGTACCGCTTTCTTTGTTAACAGCGTGAGCGGGCTCGTCACCTCTGCGTATCCTCGGACGTACTCGCGATAGTAGCCACAAAGTCCTAACAGGCTGCGTAGTTCCTTTTTGGTGCGCGGTGGTACCAGGTTCTTAATCGCTGCTATTTTTCCAGGGTCTGGTGCATGTGTCCCTGAACCGACAATATGCCCCAGGTAATGTATGTGGGACTGCGCAACCTGACACTTCTCCGGACTGGCTTTCAGTCCCGCCTTATCTAAGACCTTAAGAATAATGTCGAGATGCTTTAGGTGCTCCTCCCAAGTACTAGAAAAAATAGCAATATCATCAAGGTATGCCGTGGCATACATTTGATGTTGCGCCAAGAGTTTATTCACCATTCTTTGAAAGGTTGCCGCGGGATTTTTTAGCCCGAAAGGCATCACTTTCCATGCGTACTGACCCTCGTGCGTTACAAACGCGGTGAATTTCTGACTCTCTTCTTCCATCGGTACCTGCCAGTACCCGCGCCTAAGGTCCACTACCGTGATGAACTGCGCTCTGCCTACTCGGAAAATCAATTCCTGAGGATTCATCATAGGGAACGCATCCACTTTGGTGACAGCATTTAACGCCCTATAGTCCACACACATGCGGATAGTCCCATCTTTCTTTCCGACGCATACTACCGGGTGTGCGAACTCACTCTCCGTGGGGTAGATCAACTTCGAAGCCAACAGTTCGTCAACTTGCCGGCTGACTTCCTTCTTTAATAGTTCCGGCACCCGATAAGGAAACACCTTTTTTGGCTGGTGGCCCGGTTCTATTTCTATCTTATGTTCGTCTACCTTCGCTATACCCGGGGTGCCGTCAAAGAGTGTGCAATGTCTTTGGAACACCGCCTGTACTTCCGCCTGTGCGTCAGCATCAAGGTGAGCAACCTTCTCGCTCGTTAGCACTAGCTCTTCCCGCTTTATAGTGGTTGGTTGTGGAGCATATTCCACCTCCCCAAAATCATGGTCCTCATCGAAGACTACCCCAATATGACTGACCCTTGCATAGTAAGGTCGAATGTTGTTGGCGTGGACACTTTTCACCTTTCCCGCAGATGTTTCAACGCGGTAAGAATGTTCGCGCTCACGTCCAACCACTGTGAATGGGCCTAGCCATTTAGGTGACATCTTACAATTCCGATCATTGTCGAAAACCACAACTTGGTCGCCAACGTTAAAAGCTTTGAGCCTGGTGCTGCGATTATACGCACTGGCGTAACTCTCCTGATGAGTTGCACTCATTAGCTCAGCAATATTAGCGGCAGTCTCGAGCTGCTCTTTAAGTTGCTGTAAATACTTAGCGGGGCTTTCTCTCAATGTTGCCGGCACCGGCATTTCTCCCGTCCACGTCCTCTGCAGTATTAGAAGCGGTCCCGTGGGATTCCTTCCATACAATAGACGAAACGGAGCTACTCCGGTTACCTCATGGGGAACTTCCCGATAAGCCCATAAAACCATTGGGATCAATTTGTCCCAATTCTTGGAGTCTCTCTGAATGACATGATACAACATGTTTTTCAGTACCCGATTCCACCTCTCTACAACTCCATTACTCTCTGGGTGTTCTGGGGTTGAGAATCTTGGTGTGCAGCCTAATTTCTCCAGCATCGTTTGCGTGAGCTGAGATTTAAAATTAGTGCCTTGATCGGAGCAGATCATCTCCGGAACGCCTGTGCGACTGAAGATCTCAATCAGTGCGTCACAAGTCGCCTTAGCTGTCAAAGAGCGCAGTGGGACCACCTCTGGCCACCTCGTGCAAAGGTCCACTAAGCACAGCGCGTACTTATGCCCTCTCGCTGACGGTGTGTCTAGGGGTCCGATTACATCTACATTGACAACTTGGAAAGGGTGCTCGGGTCTAGTGAGCGGAGTTATAGGCACCCTATCCGTGCGACGCCTGTCTGAACGAATTTGACATTCATGGCACGAACGACAATGCTCTAATATCTCCTTCGCCATACCCGGCCAAAAGAAGTTATACCTAATGCGAGCTTTTGTTTTCTTTGGCCCTAGGTGCCCCCCACATAGTGACTCATGGGCTAAGTGCATTACCTCAGTGCGCTTATCTTTGGGGACAACTAGCTGACTCACTCGAGTGCCTGCTATTGAGTCGCAGTGGTATAATAGTCCGTCTGAAATGAACATGCCGGATTTCCCACTACGAGCATCATCCCAACATTTTTTTAGCGTAGTGTCACCCAACTGCACTTTGCGGAACTCTTCTCTTTGGCCTAACGACGCCTCCCTCTCTTCATCAATTTGCGCATCTTCGCCGGAAACGTCTTTCTCCTCCAAGGTAAGATTGCAAACCACTACTTTTGGTTTCTCTACTACTTGTTCTGCCTCATGAGCAGGCTCGGCCGGTGCTCGACAGGGTGCCAGAGGGCTGCTGGCCTTCAACAAAAGTTTCCAATCTTCCTCGGTCAACAAACCGTCTGTGCCCTCGACGAGCTCATCAGTTAACGCGCAGAGTAGGTCGACGCTCTGAGGCTCCGTCACCTCTCGCGGGCTATTTAATTTGACCGGCAACGTAGCTAGCCTCGCCTCGATAGTTTTACCAAAAGCAGACACCAATCTCACCTTGCCACACGACTCTATTAGACTACGCGGAAGCAGACTCTCCCGAATGACGGTTATCTCACTCCCCGTATCCAAAATCGCATCTGCGGCTATACCTGCACATGATACAGGAATTAACTGCAGTTTATTTGTGCCTTGACCCTCGTGTTTCAGAGACTTCACCTTTGCGCTAAGTACTCCATCAGGTATTTCAATTTCCGACTCGTCGGCTAATATAACCTTTTGTACTTTCCGCTTTGGCTCGATAGCCTTCTTGGTGTTGCTCTCCTTATCACTAGCCTTTGGGCACTCTTTAGCGAAATGGCCTGAGCCGTGACATAAGTGGCATTTCAAAGCCCCTTTCTCAACTCGTGTCGCCGGCTTTTGCCCCATTTCTACAATTGGTTGCTTTGAAGCACGCCCTTTCCCTTTCGCTTGTTCGAAAGTTTGGAGCACTTTAGCGATCTCAGTTGGCCTAAGCCATCCCTCGCCTTCCCTTAATCTCACATACTCAAGACCCTCCGTACTGAGTCCCGATTTTATACGGTCAGCAACCATGAGTTCGGCCATCACTTCTACCGTGTCGGCCTCTCTCACTTGAAGGTAGTATGAGAAATAAGTTTTCACGCGGGACGCGAACTGCGCCCACGTCTCTTCCTTCCGCTTTACTGCTCGTTCAAACCTCTGCAGATACTCTGCCGGAGAAAGCTTCAGTTCCGTCAGCACCGCCGCTTTAACTGACTCGTAATCTGCACTCTCTTCAGGGTTGAGGTTACGCAGTAGGTAACGGACTCGTTCGGTTAGTGCTGGCATAACCAAATGCACGCGACTCTCATACGGTACTTGATAAGTAGCAAACAGTCTTTCTACTTCCTCAAACCATAATGGTACATCCGCGTCACTCGGCAGGCGAAACCCTTTCAGCACTTTTGCACATTGCTGGACAGAATCGAAACACCGCCGCCTCTGATCACCCGTCTCCGACCCAGAGTTGGACAACGTGCCATTGAGACGTTCCGCGTTCATTCTAGTTTGCAAGAGCTTTTCGTACTCAATCTGGAGATTGAGCTTTTGGATTTCAAGTTCGAGCGTTCTCGTTTCACTTGAATTCGGCAAAACCTGAGATGCCTGCTGCATCGATTCTTGCCTCTGAGTAGGCACTCTCGCCTCAGCTGATTTATCAGAATTTAGACTACCATTATTTGATGGCTCTCGATTCCGATCCATATCCGCCACACTCGCACCTTCATCTCCATTAAACTCCATTGTTTCAGCACCTCCGCGTGTTCTCACCATGTGCTCTACACATAAACTGCCATGCCAACTTGAGAAAGACGCAAGAAATCCTGCTCACCCTTTGCTGAATGCTTTGTCGTTCCTGGATCTCCTCCACGGCGCCGGAGTTGACTGCTGTGGGATCGTCTCGACGTCGCCGCTGGTGGCTGCTGGATGCCTTGCCCCTCGGGTCTTCTCAGCGCTGGTCCAGTGTATGGTGCTGTAGAGCTTGCCGATCCCTGTCAGACTGCGCCAGTTATGTTTTTCTTTTGTTCGTTTTCTCCTTGATGTGGATTGAAGTCCCGTCAAGGAGATGATCGACGTCGATGAAGCAGGAGGCAGGTTGGAGGTAATGAAAACTTGAAGGTATATTGCAGCGAAATATTTACAGTCATATGTACATCTTGCCGAATCACACTGATGATAACATAGACATCAACAGCGTCTTACTCTTCTACTTAACTTTTCTTAAGTTAGAGCCTAGAACACTGTTACTACATACGAAGAACCGAGTCTCACTGTTCGACCACCGAGTGGTTACGGCCCAGACGAAAGTTGCATCGTACGGAGTCTTACTGATCTATCAGTTTAGTGATTACAGCCTAGACTGAAGGGAAACGAATTCCGTCCAGTCTTAAGTACCTTGCGGTAACAAAGAAAAGGGGAGGTGGCCACTGGTGGTCCGCCTCGACATTCCCTTATCCAATCCGTTCATTCTCAGATTAAGCCACTCCCTACCGGGCTGTCCTTAATCTCGACAGCAGTGTCTTTACAGCGCAGACAGGCGTTTTGGCACTCTTTCCCATCATGGCTCTCCCTCTCCTTCCCATGCTCTCAGGGATTCTCACGGTCGAAATACATCGGTATCATAGCCCAGGTGCATTCACGCCATTTTCCCATACACATCGAGGTGAACTCGCGGAGCCAGTCGTTAAACCGTTCCGGGAAAGAAAAGGCGTCTGCGTGACCCTGCCTCCCACGCATTCGACCTTGCATTGTTGCAAAAGCACATCTTGTTCCGTGTTGGGGTCACGCATACTGTCGCCTCGAGTGACGGCTTAGAGCGGGGGATGTCCTCCTCATTTTCCCACACATTCCGGCCGCCGACCTCTGAGAACGGTCGCCTGACCGCAACCCATGCTGGCCATCGGGGTAGACAAGCTTGCTCAAAGGAAGCCGTTTGCTTTCTCTTGGTAATTGCCCAGCGAAAAGACCAGGCAGGGGGAGAGCCGAGAAAGAAGCTTTGTACGACGTACCGTGCCGCGCCGTCCTGTCTGCAGGATCGACTTATGAGCGGCAAACATAACACCTTGTGTATCCACTATAATTCCTCACTTGAAGCAAAGACATCGACTTCGTAGCAGTTTTTCCTCTAAAACAAGCTTTCTGCGTAATTGAAAAACCGGAAGTGCTCGACCGGAAGTGCTTCTAAGACAAACAAAAGTGTCACTTGATGCTGGTGTAACTAAAAAACGGTGTAATGATGTTCTAAACATCACCCTAATTGCACCCACAGCAGGGCATATGCCTCTCCCATTTGTTCGACAAACGACCTGGTGCTGTGCTTGTCATAGCCACGTCGCAAACTTCTTCATCTCTCTGCCCACCTAACCTTCTGTCTCTCCCTCGCGAGCTTGCAATCCAGTCTCTTACTCCTACTGACCAGCGGTCAAAGAGCCTACGCGCTACATGCGGTGCCCATGCCCATTTTTGCTTGATTTCGACTAAGCGTCCTAACACGCGTTTGTTGCCTGACCCATTCTGCTCTCCTGTCCCTTAAGGTTGCGACTATCATTTTGCTTCCCATGGCTCACTGCGCCTTCCTCAATTTAGTTGAATTCTCTTAGAAAGCTTAGAGGTTTTCGAGCAAACGGTGCTGCTAAGTACACTGACCTCGAGAAAGTTCCTGCGCACTCCGACGTCGAATGAGTCATCGCTTTCCTTGAAAGTGGGCCGTCGTGCCGACTCGAGCGTAGTGCGGTTGCGTACGACAAACGACAGATGCATGCAGAGGAAAGTTCCCATCATGACGATTGTCGACCCGCCGACGACCATCAAGAAGGTTATGTGGCGCGAGCGGTGCAAAATCCTGCGACGTGGGTTCTTGTGCAACATGTACATGGCCACGCTGGCCATAGTGTAGGCCGCCAGGAAGACGACGTAGAACAGCGTCAAGAGGAAGAACTTGTACGTGCTGAAGCAGACGCAGTTGTTGAACCACGGGCAGTGGTGGTCCATCTTTAGCACGCATCTGCAGAAAGCAATCAGCGTTACTTGTTGGCACACTCGTCTGTTAGGTTTAACATTGATATCATAGTGAATTTATTGCACGTTCAGCGCTAATCATGTCTCGGAGGGGCATTGCTATGAACAGCAGTTGTCAGGACCGATTGTGTATAGCCATCAGATCCGGCTAGGCACGGTGGAATGTAAGAAAAGTCTCAGTTTTCCTCGAAAGGCGAAACAGTGATGGGGTTAGCAATGCAACTAATTCCTGTAAAAATGTTCACAGTTTTATCGGCTCTGTATGTAAATATTCCCGTACTCATTACATCGACGCTCATGCTGACTGCGCGCAGGCAAACGCCAGGAAGCTGACATGTATAACTGCGCGAATTAAAGTGAGCAAGCGCTGTTCGCTACTTCTGGTTTCCTTGAAATATGACGTGAGCTCCAAGATTAGGCGCGCGGACATCTGTGGATGCCGGCGGGGACAATGACACGTAGTGACGAATCTCGCTCCTTAGGTATTTAACAGATCGCTTCATCATCTGGTCTTCAAGACCGTCTTTTTGATCACCTCCAATACACAAACAATCTTCACTGCTTCTTGCTAACACAAATAAAACCCCACCCCTTATGTCAGGACGCCCTCTCAGAAACGGGCTTTTAGTAATAAGCTGAAATGATCGTTTCATCATCTGCTTTTCAAGACCGTCTTATTGATCGCATTCAATGTTTAAATAATCTTCACTGCTTACGGTTAATCTAAATGAAACCCCACTTCTTATGTAATGTCTGCTCAAAAAGGGGCCCTTTGCAGGAAGTGTGCGTCTTTCTTATTCTCAAACCGCTACGCCGCTCTCTTCGCGATCACTGTTCTCTCTTCGCTGGACTCGGCGTTCCCTTCCTTTCATCTTGCTCTGCGCCAATCATTCGCTGAGCGGCAAATGACGAGGGTGACGCGAAGCGCACGAACGGGCGATGAAGAGCAGCTCTCAATATTTCAAGGAATGAATGTTGCAAGGCACCCGCAGCGGTGGTCTAGTGGGTACGGTGCTCAACTGCTGACCCGAAGGTCGCGGGATCGAATCCCGGCCACGGCAGCCGCGTTTCGATGGAGACAAAGTGCTGCAGGCTCGTGTGCTTAAATTTAGGTGCTCGTGAAGGAACATCGGGTGGTTGAAATTTCTAGAGCCCTCTACTGCAGCGTCTTAGTCATATCGTGGTTCTGGCACGTGAAACTTCAACAATTATAAATTTACGAGAAATTTGAGTCACGAATGGTATTACACTAGGCTTGCCTTTTGCACCTGGAGCAGTGGTGACATCGGTCGGGTTTTACAAGTTTGCAGGATTTGCAGCAGCTCACGGCGCCGTTAGGGAATCGCGTGAGGACGCCGCGCCTGGTTGCCATGGCCTCCAGTACTACACGCTCGAGCTGTGTGTTACGGGAGCAGCGCACCAGTTCGAGACGTTCGTCCTTGGTGAACTGGAAGCAACTCGGCACGCACGGCGGCGGCGTGAACGTAGTCTGCGCGTACGACCATAGGCAGAAGAGCAGCGGCAAGTGGAACACAGTGGCCAAGGCGAAGCGCACCGAGTCTTCCTGGACGTACCGGCCGCAGAAGACGAAAAGGTATGCGTAGTAGGCTTCGCCGAGCGTCGCCATCGCGAGCAGTGCGGGAATCCAACAGAACACCCACTTGAGCCCTTTGACTATGGCCCTGTACGCTCGCCAGAGCATCGTTCTTTTCTTTTTGCCATGTAGCTCATACCCACTTGAGATACTGCTCATAATGATGGCAAGTACGCATTTTCTAATAACTAAAGAAAGAAATAAGCAAATAATTAAATAAATACAAGAGGAAAAGTAGGCACGGTTGCAAATTTTTAAAAAGAATAAATTCAATGTAAAAGAGGCGTAAGACGGAAGGAAGTAGCTGGGACTTATGTTCGGAGCTTACTACTGTTAATACCTGTAGCAGTTGTATTACGTTTAGGAGGAATATTGCGCAAGATGAGGCGTATTTCTTAGTCAGTAGCTTTGAACTCAATCTAAAGTTTCTGGCGGTGGCCCAGACTTCCCTGCGACCATACTGTGACAGAACCCAGAAGCAAACTCTAGATGACCGAGAATTGGAATTGCCAGATTGAGATCTGTTCAGCGCAAGGAAACTTCAACGACACATGAAATACAGAAGTGACCGTTTTTTTAGCGCAGTTCGTAGGCGCCCGTTCCTGCGCTGAACAGCGTCGCCGTCGCCGTTGCCGTCGGTGGTATAACCGATAGACACGAAAAAGTAACCGATAGACACGAAGAAATAAAATGAGAAAAAAATGCCAGTGATCGAATGGTATTAGAAACTGGGCCCTCTGCGTGGCAGTTGAGCATTCTACCACAAAGACACGCTGGTGCTTGGAACTCATTTGCAAAAAGACCCTATACAGGCGTTGTGTCGGGCAAGGTAATGCGTTAACATGTGCGGCAGAATAGCAAAATAACAACCAGTCATCACACGATGCTAATTGGGCAATGAATGTGTTGTTTATTGCTTCCCACCCACTGCAAAGTGCTCAGCCATAACTCTTCATCCTCATTAGCCACATACAGCGTAATCAAAGTGCGCGTAATACCTTACAGACGTGTAGCGGGTACCTCGCTTATCCTCAGAAAAACGAATAATGGCGTAGTTGGTGCTGTCCTAGGTGACAAAAATTAGGATTTATGGCAAGTCATCCTTTATCTGGTGCACTAACACAAAGTACGGCAACGAGACTACAGGATAGTGTATCATCATTCCAAGCAGTAGTACCAGGATTTAAACGATGGAGACCTTCAAAACCACCTTGGACGCTGCCGCCTCTCAACGTTATCTATGAAATAGATGGCATACGGAAGAAAGCAGACATGGCGTCTCTAGTAGCCGCACAGATGGTACTTCATCATTTTCATATAACGCATAATGACAAAACGAAGATATATACAGATGGATCATGCACTGAAGAAGCGTCAGCCTGTGCGGTTCTTATACCCGAAATACAGGAAAAGAGAATGTACAAATTATCGCACAAATCTTCATCGACGACAGCAGAATTGGTGGCTATCTTTGAAGCAGTTAAGCTTATCTGCGAGAATTCTGAGCCACGAAAGTGGGTGATATGCACGGATAGCAAACCTGCCCTTCAGCTAATCAGAAATGCGAGATCACTTTACAAAAATGGTGAAATAGCACAATGTATTGCAGAAACGGTGGAATATGCCTCAGCGCAGGGCCACAACATCGCATTCCAATGGATACCCAGTCACATTGGAATAAAGGGAAATGAAGAGGCTGACAGCCTCGCGAAGAAAGCATTGAACGAAGGACGGGATTGCGCAATCCCTGTGTCTGGGGCGGATATTCGACATTTCATAACGCAAGGAGCTAACCATTGTTCGATGGAGAAGTGGTTTGATAGCCCTAAATCAAAGGAATCAGTACTTTATGAAGTTGATCCACACAGAAAATTTTTCATAGCAACAGATCTCCCACGACACTTAGAGACTTTAATCCACAGACTTCGATTGGAAGTAGCCTACACAAACAGCTTCCTGCACAAGATACATCGATCCAACTCCCCGGAATGCCATTGTGGTCAAGCAGAAGAAAATGTTCGCCATATTCTTTTGGAGTGCGTTAAATACGCGAATGAAAGAGAAAAATTAAAGAAAAAATTAGCAAGTTTGGACAGACGGCCCCTCACATTAAAGAAATTACTTGGACCATGGCCTGAGATGCATCTTCAGAAAAAGGCGAACATCTTCCTGACAGATTTTTTAGTGGAGACCGGACTGGATAAGCGCCTGTGATAGACAGCCAGGGATTGATTTATATGAAATGTGTTAGTGCATATACTGATAGTAGAAAAGGAAGGTGTGCGGGTGAACAGTTTATGACAGTGTGAACTGCTGCAAGCAAACTGTGTATTGGTATGATATTTGAAGTGGTTTCAGTGATTGTTCATGTTTAGGTACCGTTCAGTATTATTCTTTTTTTTTCGCTGCAGAACTTCGTGATATGGAGTAGCCGAGGCAATATGGACCTCAACCTCTCCACAGCAAAACAGTTAGAACAGAACAGAACAGAACAGATTTATGGCGTAGTCGATACCTTGCGGAAAGCCAAACTACAAACACACTTGGCCTTGCCCCAATAAACTTCAAAATTGATATAAAATCCATTTCAAGCTATATTTGCTGTTAATATTTTGCAGATGATATACGCATGTTCACGGCAATCGATCCCACAGGCTATCTCGGCCGCGAAATTCTCTCAGTATCCCTTTAAATTGTGCATACGTTCGCATATGTGCGTACATGTGACACTCACAAATATACAAGCGCAGAATTCCAGGTCGTCTTTCGTGCTAGAAAGAGTCCTATGATTCATCTACGGCGTTCACACACCGTGCTGCAGCTCTCCACTCATGCATCACTATACACAACACGAGCAGAAGAGGACGTGAAGTGGAGGGATCGGGGTGAGAGGATAGCTGCGTGGAAGGCAGCGACTCCCTTTTGTTCGCGCGACACAAAGGCTGAGCCGATTTCACGCCGCCACGAGCCATACGTAAGTGAAAAGGAATCTCATAACGGCACGGACACAGTTCGGAACACAGGAGCGCCGCTGTGGACGATGCCGGGGGAGGGTGATTTCTCGCACGTGCGGTCGATTACCGTCACGTGTGCCGCACGCAGTTTCCGTATTACAGGCGGCGGGGAGTAGTACGCGCACGCGGAAATATATTGCAGAAAGAATGAGCCTGGGACTCTCTCAATTGAGTAGCTATGGGTTTCCGAGCGCCCCACCCTGTTTGTAGTGGGCTGGAGATGGTTGGTGTCGCTTGCTTATTTAGATTCCTGCTGTGACAAACGGAACGGAAATCACCCGCGGAGGTCTGGGACAGTTAAGGTCGCTGGACCTCTGTACTGATGGAAAGACCAGCTCTAGAGCAAAGAGGTCCATAAGGCATGACTCCATCAAATGCTGCGTTGATTTGTAGAAATCGTAGCTCGAATTCATAGTAGCTATAGAAACTTGCCAATGAAGAGCAGATTACGTTGGGAGTACATCGTGAAAAGGAGCACTCTCGCTGTCTTTAGGATGAGCCGCCTCTTCAATTCCTTTCTGCTCGCCAAAGTCACTCTTTTCGACGCTCTACAGTTCAATAAATACAGGCGAATTGAGGAAGGCGCTCTAGTTCCGTGACATGCTGAACGTTGTTGGTGGAACTCGCAGCTTGTGTTGCGGAAGATCTGTGACGATGTCATGTGGCAATGCCCTCAACAGAGCGTGGAATAGCATCGAGCAGAAAGACGACTTGCTAACCTCCAGCGCCTCCAGTACCCGTGTGTTAATCACTGGTTGGTCGTATGACTTGCGCAGTTTTGCCATTTCGTTAGAAGAACCAACAGGGGTGCGCCCTCGAAGCCTTGAAAAGTAGTTCTGATCCAAGCGCTTTTTCACCGACATTTCTCTTCAGGATGTCTGCGTCTCCGTAACATGCTTTGGTGGTAGGCAGCCCCACTATAGCTGCCACCGCGTCTCTTTCTAGAATAGCCTCAGATTTGTAGGCTCCTAGTCTTTCAGCGGGTCCCTTAGACGCGAACTTCGACGGACGATGACATTGATGAGGATTCGGCATGCTGGCAGTTTTAAGAGCGACGCTGTTTAAGGCAGCCGTAATTTGTGCGGCCTATCCCGTGCGACCTATCAGGTATGTGCCGCAGAAATTCCGTAAATCCCACTATTCAACACCGGTCCAACAAAAATGAAGAAGGCAACAGTTAGCCCACCAAACGGGTATATGCCCAATCCCCCCGAGTGAGTGTGAGCCAGCAGTATATGATCTACATCTACATCTACACATATGCCGCATAAATTTGTGCGGCGTATCAGAAAGCTATGATAACCATAAACCGGTATGTGCCACAGAAATTAGGTAAAGGCCACTACTGTCCACTGGCCCACTAAAAGGAAGAAGGCAACAGTTAGCCCAACACTAGGGAACGGGAAATGCAACGGCGGCTGCGAGAAGATCCCGAAGCGATGGAAGGCCTGCGCCAGCGACGGCCTGCCCGTAGGCCGATGAGAGGTGCGAACTTTGGGAACACTTGGTTTCAGCGCGAATTTCGACCTCTAGAGTTTGGACATCTGTGTCGTGTCTGTGGTTTAACTCGAACCTCTCTGCACTGGTAATCAACGTAGAAACAACCTAGCAACGACCTAGAAGCAACCTAGAAACAACCCTCACTACCTAGCTAAGGCCTAGAAACAACCTAGAAGCAACTAGATTAGTCTTCAGAATCGTCCAGTTTCGCTGTGTCATGGCTTGCGCGGCTCAGTGCAAGCTTCGCCATTTTTTTTTCTTTTTTGCTTTGGAACTCGGGTAAGATGTGGGTCGCGTTGTCCTCATATTCAATTACGGTAGCGTACTCCACCCCGAATGACTTGTCACTTATGCGGCTCTCTATCTCATCGTTATTCTTTTTCAACTCCTTTCTTGACCCTCTCGAAAGTTGAGTCGACCATCATTTTCAAGTAGCCGATTTTGCCTCTGCTTGGAATTTGCTTGGTGTTTCGGGCCCTTCGCGTGGTCCTCTTCAACATGAGCTTGTCCATGGCGGTCAGGTTATCCGCAAGCTTCCTTAGTTCGCGGCTGTTGTTCCAATCAGTAGCCACCAGCAATGTCCCTTCGCAGTAGCTCCCGGATGTCGCGTTCCGGGTTTAACGGCACCAAATATAACATACAGTAAAACCTCGGGGATACGAATCTCGCGGGGTTGCCAAAAATATTCGTATCATCCAAAATTCGCATCACCAGGAAACATGGAAAATTAGTATGCGACGAAAGAAAGTTGACATGCGTTTTGATTTAGAGTTTCTCAGGGCCGCAGCGACGTCGTGAACAGCCCCGAATGATTGCCAGTAAAGTTTTTAGATGCCAACGATAATACTCGTAAATATACGGTGCATGCGCGCGTGTGTAATTAATGAACCAGATGTGTTGTGCCCCGTGACCGACAGTAGGCCCTTCCTAATCTTACTATGCTTTTCTGCATGACACAGTGAAAGTGACTTAAGAAGCGCTTTGCACATGATAGATAGAGGCCAAGCTCCTTCGCCAAGACCATCCGCTTCGTCTCTTGGGGTCTTCGTCCACCTTTAATGGGACATCATGACGGACCCGCAGCACAAGATTCAGTCTTCATTCATAAAACGTCTGATTGCGGGGACATGGCTTGCATCAACGTGGCAGGCACGTGTTAAAACAGTACAAAGACGGTGCTGCTTCGAGCACAGGAGCACGCGTCAACGCGTAAGAAGAAAAAAAGCACGACATCAACGTCATCTGTAATCTAAACGTGAAGGCGAAGAAAGGCCTCCAAGATTCGTAGGCAACAACGCACTGTTGATGGTCGCGCCCCCTATCTCGGAGGCAACGACGCACCATTGATGGTCGCGCAGCGCGCATGCCCGCGCCCGCGCGTGACTGCCGCGTCTTCCACGACAGCGCGGGCAGCACCTGTTCGTACCTGTGCGCTAGCGTACGTTTGTATCAAACGTCGCGGGGTGCAACTCGGTTCGCAACAACCGTACTCCAATACATTGCAGGATAATAGGCATTGGCCGGGACGACAGAACAATTCGTATCAACCCGAAATTCGTAGGAGCCGTGATCGTATCACCGAGGTTTTACTGTATTTGGCAAACAAAAGAGCCGACAAGAACTTATAACTGTGAACCGTGTTTGTTGTTGTTACTCGACTTCATGTACAACTTATCTGTACGATAAACTTCCCTTTATGGGGTGCCTTGGCTGCGAGAGGTGCGTCGAATGCTCTTCATAGCTGTGCGCACTAGGACGTGATTCATAGTCTCGTCGGTTCGACTCTACACCTACACATTCTCAATCAGGCGCCTTTGTTTAGCTTTATCATGGAGAAGAGGGTCAGACTGGACGTTTTGGATAGATACGCCAATAGAGCGGTCGCAGCACTTCAACGCCTCATACCGATTGATTCCCCTTCTTTAAAAGCACGCTCAAGTTGACACCACGACATTGATGAAATAGCAGCGCTTAAAGGGGTACTGACACCTTTTTTCGAATGGGAGTTTACTCTGCCATACAAATCTCCTGTATGCAGAGACGGCTCTGAGCAAGTGTGAAGCTCAGCAAATGCTGATAAGATGTTTTAATTTGATATCAAAGTCAATTTTTCCATGGCGCACCTACTGACATCGACACTATCTTGACGTAAGGCTACAGTACACATTCTGGTGACTTCAAGCAGCAGTCTGGCTAGTTGTGATGACGCTGGGTACCAAAACTTCCAAAATGGCCGCTTGTGCGTCACCAATGGAGCCACGGTGCAGAGCGGCCGTGAAAACGTCACTATATGTTGTGCGAGCACGTGACGAGAAGCTCATACCATGTTGTGACGTCAGGGTACAGTAGGAACCAAAACTAGGCTTTAAAAACGTACTGTAATTACTTTTTCAGGGCACACTCGCGCATATCACTATCTTTTCTAGGGTCTTGATGGCTTGACCTTCATTTGATGCAAAAAAACGACAACTGAAAATATTTGTGTCAATACCCCATTAAATTATATTGGTGCAAGGTTAGAATTCCACTTATATTTGCAAACAATAAGGGAGCACAGCACACATTAGATAGATAGATAGATAGATAGATAGATAGATAGATAGATAGATAGATAGATAGATAGATAGATAGATAGATAGATAGATAGATAGATAGATAGATAGATAGATAGATAGATGTGCGTGCGTGCGCGCGCGCGCGCGTGTGTGTGTGTGTGTGTGCGTGCGTGCGTGCGTGCGTGCGCAAGTGTGATGCCTCTGAGGTGGTCTTAATAGTACTACAGCATATCAAGGGGCAACATTCTCATGGCATTCAGTGATGCTGGCGCATGCGATTCAGGGGGGGGGGGAGGGAGTAGACTCTAAATGATGATGGCACCATTTATAGGCCGCAGGCGACTCTCGGTGCGTAATCACTTAGGACTTCCTTTTTGCGCTTTTTAGCGCAGCATTCCCCCGCCTTTTCGACTTGCTCTAAGTTCTAACGATCGCGAGGAATCCGCTGACTTGAAGGAAACTACGCCCTCCGGCTACAAACGAAGCAAACGACAGTAAAGCTCACCTGCTGACTATAGGGTTCTTCGTCTATAAAAACAAAAGAAGAGAGCGAAGGTTCTTTATTTTTCTTGCTTTACTTGGTGGCAGTGATCCACGCACCCCTCACACGCAAGAAGCCTGCACTTGGCTTCACATAAAAAACAGCACATGGTCTTCTTACCAGATGTTCTGAATTTGCATCTCTTCTCATTTCTATCACTAACACTGGCGCGTAACACTGGCGCGTAACATTGCCCGTTTCAAACTATCCTAGAATGCCTGCAAATGCAGTTTCACCCGTTCACTGCGGCACGCTTTTTGTCGTTCTGCTTTTAGGTAAGGAGTGACCCACCAGTGGGCCATCGGGTATATCCCCCAGGTGCGTCGTGACCCACCGGTGGGACACGCGGCTATGCCTGTTTCTTTTGCTCCAGCGGAATGGCGCTGCCACCTTTTAAAGATGCAAAGCCGTTTTCCGCCTTCTTTGCATGAATCTATGTTTAAATACAACGTGCTTACCACAAGAAAACGCATGAAGTCAGTTTTCGTGATAGAAATAATTATTGGGTAGAGTTATCGGCTCCTTGGAAACGATCGCGCCACCTCACGTCCAATGCAATATGCAATATATATTACTTGCAATTTCAAACTTCAGATGGCAGCACAAGATTGAGAGCTGTCGCGCGTGGGTCACCGGTGGGTCACGCAGCACATAGCAGAAAAATATTTTGATTGAGTGCGTCGTGGGTTACCAGTGGCTCACAACCTTTAACATCACGTAAGTATTGTTCGGGCGTGTGTATCCAGAGGCAACGAAAATCATATCGCTGCGTTCAAGTGTCATAAAGTTATCGCATCCGCATGCAGAGAAATGCACGTAAATTCGCAGCAGGTGGAGCACAGGCAGTGACCCACCAGTGACCCACGACGCAGTGAACGTGTTAATTGCCCACTACACCACAATTCTTCCTTTTGCGAATCAGCGAAGGGCCCACGTACGCGTCCGTAAGGCAACACGCGAAGCTGCGCAGCTGTTTACATTGTTGATGCTTTTGATGGTCATCATTAGAGTGACCTAGAATAGGGGGAGTGTCCAAAGCGCCGGCTCCCGCGTGGGCCTTTTGCGGTGAACTCCCGCGGCGCGCCGCTGCTGCGCCGGACCCGTTAGGACCCGTGGGCTCTCCGCGCTCGGGAAGCGCACGGAAAGCCAGGGGCGTCTGCTACACGCTGTAGTTTCTTGCGCTGAATCTCCGCACAGGGCGCTTGAAGTCAACTTAACTTTAATAATGCGGTGCGGAATGGAGCTTATTCATCTTTAAGCGTTGTGCTAGTGCTGGGACAACAACAGAATGCAAAAAATCATTTGTCAAGTGGCATCAGCGTGGCCTAGTTCCGGTCACAGAGTTCGAGAACGTTGGTGCGTGCGTAAAAACGCGCAACACGGACACGCGCAAGCAAAGAACGAAAAAAAAAAAACCTTATTCGCACGAGTAATCGGGCAATAGCATCACGCATGCAAGATTTAAGAGTAATAAAAAAAGGTAAATTACAAGCGCAGTCAGCTGAAATAATTAAGCGCAGTGACCGCTTCACACTACTCATGGCCGCCAGTGGTTTGGTAGCCATATGTACACCGCTTTATTCGGCAATTTGTTAGCCGCGCCTAGCACTTTAATATGGACAAACCACACTGGAAATACGCGTAAGAGAAACAACAGAAAGAATAGAGACGGCCATACGACCGCAATGCTGTTGGCTTATTTTTGCTTCTGAGGTAGCGTACAACAACGCTCACCTTGCGCAAACATTTGAAAGAAAAGCAATGCCGGGTGAACTAACCTTATTCCACAAGTTTTTTGCACAAAAGGCGTAATATAGAAAATGATTTACAAACATCCAGATATCATGAAATAAAGTTACAATTACACCCATTCTTGCTGTACAAGTTAAATAGCTGCCTGGACAAAAATACGGTACGAAAGTTACAAATATTAAAGTGTAATCTCTCGTTCACTTCAGAAAATTGTGCAAATACAGAGATCTCTTATGTACCTTGCCTGTAAAAATGCAGCATGCGACTATATATATATATATATATATATATATATATATATATATATATATATATATATATATATATATATATATATATATATTATATATATATATATATATATATATATAGATGTTTCGGATCGCCAGCTGTGGTCACTCATGCGTCGGTCTTGTTTCTATCTACAGAGATCGCTGAACGTCAGTATATGAAAACTTCGCGCGGAGATGCATGCATTGCTTCAAGCCTTCACCATACGAAATGAAAGCAGTTTCAAACAACTCATTCTCAACTTCAGATGTTTTCAAGGTTCTCGGAGGTTAGCGTCCGCGCGTTTCAGATACTTTACAAAAAGATGTGGACGAGTAGTTACATAAACTAGAATTGTTTCCGCACCCGACCGCAATTCCCGCTTTTTCCTGATGAGCTGAATATAACGTCCACCACGCTTCCCTACTGAAGCTGCGGATTACCTAAACAGCGTGCCTGGTCATCTCTTTAATACATATAAACCGATGACCAGGCGGGTTAAGCAAGCCTCCTTCGTCCCGCAGACGAGTGCAATCAGCTGCTCTGAGCTGAGAATGACGTTTGTTTTCGGGCGATCGCTCGTAACATGAATTGAGACATATATACACGATGTTGCGCTGTTACCATTTCATTTACTTTGGTTTGTCTTATTTTTTAAATGGCAGAAGCCTTAGATGCCGCATCAAAATTGACCGAAAATTGACCGTCGGCGTCCCGCGTCACCAACACGAGTGATGCACAAAATCATCGCGTGATGACGTCACAAATCGATAAAATTTGTGACCCCACTATGACGTCATCGTGACGTCACTCAACGTGACGTCTTATAATGACGCCATCACATCATACGACCGCTTCGCATTGCCTCCGTGATCTGGGGCCGATCACGTAGGCAATGTAAAATCAGGCGACGTGCAGAAAGCTTGGAATGTCTTCGATCCTGTAGGCAATCCGAAACCACGTTATGTGCAGAAAGTTTTCGGAAAGGGGCGGGGGAGGATCAATGCATCGACTGACGAAAAAGAAGGAGATGGCTGTCGTTTTGGAGTCGTTTCAGGCGAATTGCATAAGGCACCGTGTTTTTTTTTTTCATGTATTTCTTTCGCATACACTTTGCTTATGCGGTATGTTCTTCAAAATGTATGGGTAAGTCTTACATGTTGACATCGATATTGGTGACCACCACATCTTTATCACCTGACGGAGGCCAATTGTCAGACCACACGTATATCGTCAGAATTATTTCTGGCCGAAGAAAGTGGGTTTGTGCGCCACACGCCGTATTATTATTGTTAGTCGTTACGGAAACGGCAAGCATGTCAAGTGTGTGGTGCCATGACATATCGATCATGTTAGACATACGGTCAGCTTTCGTCAGCTTTCGTATATACCAAGTGAACGAGACGCGACTTACGTTAGTAATTTTTTTTTACTTTTGGTACCGCGGCCACGCCGACGGACACATTAGGCTTCGCTTGAAAATACTTGAAATAGCTGAGCGCGGGAAGGAGCATTGTAAAACGAATCGAACGCATGAAATAAAAGCATATGAAGGGTGCAAACGCATGAGCTACCCATTTACTACGTGCATATCTGCTACGTTCTCCTGGTTACTTCTATTTTATTCTCTCCTGCAGCAAGTTTACGTTCGTCACTCCTCACTAAAGTAAATTAAGCGCCTTCTCTCACGATGAAGTGCGCGCAGAATGCGGTCCTCAAACAGCCTCATAAGTGTGGACCATTGCGGTGACAAATCAGCTGAAAGGAAAAATAAAAAATCCCCGTTTCACAACGCCCAAACGCGTTCACTGTGCGATGAGTCCCGGCAGTATTATGTTGCAGTGACGCAGTATTAAATATTGCCCAACTTCCCGCAACTTTGGCTAATAACGGCCAAATTATCAGGCGCGTAGCAGACGCTCACCGCTTTGGCGCGGCTTCCGCCGCGGAGAAAGTCCACGGGTCCGGCACGGCAGCGCCGCGGCGCGGAAGTTCACCGCAAAAGGTCCTCGCTCCTCCCATGTATTCGCGCGGCGCTTTGGACACTCCCCCTATTCTAGGTCACTCTAGTCATCATCATCAGCCTGTCTACGCCCACTGCAGGGCGAAGGCCTAATCCCATGTTCCGCCAATCAACCCGGCCCTGTGCTTTCTGCTGCCACGTTATACCTACAACCTTCTTAATCTCATCTACCCACCTAATTTTCTGTCTCCCCCTCACGCGTTTGCCATCTCTTGGAATCCAGTCAGTTACCCTTAATGACTACCTGTTATCCTGCCGACGTGCTACGTGCCCGGCCCATATCCTTTTCTTCTTCTTGATTTCAACTATGATATCCTTAACCCCCGTTTGTTCCCTAACCCCCTCTGCTCTCTTCCTGTCTCTTAAGGTTACACCTATTATTTTCCTTTCCATCGCTCGCTGCATCGTCCTCAATTTAAGTTGAACCCTCTTTGTAAGTCTCCAGGTTTCTGCTCCGTAGGTAAGTACCGGTAAGATGCAGCGGTAAGATGCAGCGGTAAGATGCAGCTTGCACTGGAAGTTGTAAAGGAGTACGTCTACTTAGGACACGTAGTAACCTCGCAGCCGAACCATGAGAGTGAGATAACTAGAAGAATAAGGATGGGATGGGGCTCATTCGGCAAGCATTATCAAATCATGAATGGTAGTCTAGCACTATCTCTCAAGAGGAAGGTATATAACAGCTTTTGATGGTGGTGGTGATTAAATATGCCTGAGTGCTTTGCAATGAGTGGGCCTTTAAAACACCCACTCGTTGCGCAATTCACATGTATTGACGCCTGGCGTGATTCTACGCTTATGCCAAGCAATATTACATGCGTTAAAGACATTCCTTCCACTACATGACATTCATGCAGTGTTTATTGTGTTTTTTTAAGCACATTCAAGCAATTGCGTGGCTCTGTGGTAAAACACCAGCTTGCCACGCAGATGACCTGGGTTCGATTCTTCCTCCAACCGAAAATTTTAATTATTTATTTTATTTGCATCTTTCTCGATTTTTTGGTCATGGACAAGATAATTTTTCGCTCACAGTCAGCGAGGCCGACATTGACGCCGACACCGGAATTTTTGCGAAACGAGCTCTTTAACGCTATCGCATTAATACGTCGGTAAATGATCGGGGCAAAGACAGACTGCAAGCAAACAATACATGGTCGCAATCTCCGAAAACATGCAGAACATGTTGTCAAATTTTTCTAGGGAAGTTTGTTATAGATTACAGATTTCAGTTGCAGTGACGGTGCTGTAGTCGCACTTGAATCACCCGCGAGGTTTTACGAAAAGGAACCCGTTTTATCTTTTGAAGGAAAGATGACTTACGTAGGTGGGTGGATTGATTTCACATAGAAACAGAGCTGGGAAGTTTTTGTTTGGTATCTCATATACAGTGAGACAGCAAGAGGGGAAAAAAAGACAGAGGCCCGCTTTTGCGGCAAGACTTGTCTGTACATTCAGGCTTAGAAATCTCAGTAACGGGCAAATCTCAGTAACGGGCAAATATAGGAAGAAAACTTCTACAGGAAGGAGACGGAAGGGCATGTTGTTCAGGCTAAAGTCGTCCATGCATCTGAAGCAAAGAGGAAAAGCGGAGCGATCGGCTGGCTTCCGTATACCACGTTTCGTGCCTCTTCGCATGGAATTCCGAGGAGCCGCCTCTTCGATTACAATGGCCGAAAGTTTCGTTTCCTCGGCCTTCTTCTTCCTAGAAAGAATAGATCCTCCCAGCGGAAAAGTGTTTGCTTCCGCGAGAAACGGTTCGGGCACTCGGAGCAGCCAAAATCCGGCGTCTTGCGGAATTCGACGACGGCGAGGAATTTCGGTTGGTTACCGCTGCGTAGAGCGGCGAGCCAATCGCTCTGTTTGTTCGATGCGTCCGCCGTGATGCGAAGGCCCGTGCTACAGAGCTCGCACGTTCGTATATCTAGGCGTGTTTTTCCGAACCTCTGCCGTCCATTACGCTTAACGCTCTTCCCCTTTGCTTCTTTGTTTGGCACGAATCGGCCCGCAGTATACCGTTTACCTTTATACCTTCTTTGTGCCTCGAAGCCTCGCCTGACTGCGTGACAAGAGCAGAGTACGGCCTTCCCTCCGCTTTCTGTTTCCTCGCGGTGATGTGTGGACCACCAATCGGGAACATCAGTTTCTGGTGGTCGAAGAAAGCGTCGGCATCCGACGGCCCTTCGGAGCTTCGGTCAAAGGCGGACCTTGATTTATGCCCGATATTAGGCCAGGAATTCGGACGAGGAAGAGGGCGCTGCTGAAGCCAGACGAGCACTGTTTCGGCGTGTTTCGCTACCGCGCCTTGTCTTACCATCATTCGTGCCACTTTCGTTACTGCACTTACAGAGTTTCCATTTTCTTGGTTTCTTTTTGTCTTTTATTTCTGTGTAGTCCACACCTTGTCATGCCTTACTTGTGTGTGAGAGAATGCCAGTTCATGTTTGGAAATAGCTAGACATTCCAGTGTGGTCTTCTTCGTTGCGGCCTAACAGCCGTACAACTTTCTTGTCTGCTATTATTTGCAACGTAGGTTCTCTTGCAATGATGCTCTTGTATTTTCCTTATTTGTTGCAGCCAAGTGACAGAGTGACTGGTCCAGTACGACATCCCGTGGCGGAATTCCGTGCAAGCTCCGGCTCCGCTTGGACCCAGAGCTTCTCTTCCCACCCGCCAGAGCTGCGATGTCTCCTCCCGAAAAGTTTAGACGGCTAGGCAATCTACGCGATTCGTGTGATTCTGTTTACCGCTCCGCCCGAACGCCTCGGCGTCCATGTCGCCAGCATAGCGGGGAAAATATGCGGAGAACGCCTTTGGCAAGTTTCGGTGGCGACAGCGTAATCCGGCGTAAATCAGCAAATCACGGGCCCTCGAGCATTCCTGTGTAGGCTCCTGGTGGTGGCGAAATTGTTACCCGAGGTAGTGCACGGACAGAGAGAAAATAAATCCGCAGCACTACAGAACACAACTGCAGACTACACAGAACGACACAGCGCGCTCGCTAGATTTTAAGTGAACTTTCATCGACATAAAGGATTCATGAAGTCTGCATCAACTAGCCCAGCTAAATGCATTACCACAGAGGAAACTCCCATCACGAAGTTTCTTCTTGCACGGTGCATTCACTGTGATCAATGCACAGTACAAGCGTCTCTTTTAAACAGAGAGCCAGCAAACATTATGAAGGAAACTTAATGGTTTTAGCCTATTTTTACCCTATTGAGGCTCGTCATTTGTGGCAGCAGGAAGTACAAACTTTAAGAGCATACATACGTCATCCCTTTTCCTCCTACAAGCTCACTCCATAAAGTAGTACGTACATTTCTCTCCCATTTTACTGTCCAGACGAAGCACCTATACATCAGAGATCGGTAAAAACCAATCTCTCATCTCAAATATTGCCATAACTAGTGTGCATATGATGTACTTTGCAGAAATTAATTAATTCGAAGCAAAGTCATTCATTGAACCCAAATATATTGTTTCATATATGGAGAACGTTGTAGACCATATGCCTGAAACTGTCGTTAGAGTGCTGTACGATAAATATTGAACATAGAGCGCCATTCTGTGTGACAGTGTCGAATCAAATATTTAAGAAATTTGCAGATCCTGTGCTTGCGTTGTGACCCATGTGAAGCAAATCTTAGTACCTAATTTAATCAGGCACAACTGGATGCTACACGTATAATAGTACTTACTTTTATTGTATGCAACCTGTGAACTCATACGTGGTATATGCGAATGTTCCGCAACGTGTAACAGCTAAATGCAGCATGAATTGGTTTCAACGCGACAGCGTTAAAGAGCTCGTTTCGCAGAAATTCTGGTGCCGGTGTGCTTGTTGTAAGCAAAAAATCATCATCTTGTCGGTGACCGAACAGTCGAGAAAGCTGCACATGAAGTAAATAATTAAAATTTTCGCTCCGTTGGAGAATCAAACCCAGGCCGACTACGTGGCAAGCAGGTGTTCTACCACAGAGCAACGCTACTTGTTTTTTTTCTTTATTACCTGTCTTAGGTACACCAACATATGTTACAATCAACACTTGTCGTAAAACCACCCAACGTACAAAGTACATACGGTGACGCAGCTGTCAACCAGCGTCACGCTGGTGTCGCCATATTAAAATTCGCGTAATGTCACCAGTGGCTCTACTGTTGAGAGCCACTCTGGTGGTTACGGTGCTGCCTTATGAACTTCTACAAACCAATGAATATTTGCTCTAAAGTAAGCTCGTGCAGGCCGCGCATCTTTATCAAAGTGATAACCTGCTATTCTCGATCGCCACAAAGAGTGGAGGCCCAAGAGCGTTATGGTGTCTAGAGGAACCCCGTCTTTATTATCGACATTCAAGAACCTAATGCCGTACGGGTCCAGAGGTAAGTCTTTCTTGATAGCTCTTTGTAACACATCCCAAAAATAACCTCCGTCCCAACAATGCAAACAAAGCAACGCTACTTGGTTGGTAACAACTTTATTCATAGTCCTACTGCTTGAAACTGTTTTGAAAAAAAAAAGAAAAAAAACATTATATGAATGTCATGCGTGGAAGGAGTCTCCTTAGCGCATGTAATATTGCGTGGCCGAAGCGTAGAATCGCACCAGGCGTCAAAACAAGTGAATTGCGGAACGAGTGGGTGTTTTAAAGGCCCACCCATTACAAAGCACTCAGACATATTTAATCATCATCAGCTGCAACAGCATCAACAAAGTGAGCAGCTGCGTATGCTTGCGTGTTGCCTTACGGACGCGTAGTGGGCCCTTCACTGATTCGCAAAAGGAAGAACGATGGCCTAGTGGGCACTTAACTGTACTTGCAGTAGGCATTCTAGGATAGCTTGAAACGCACAATGTTACGCACACTGTCGTTCGTTTCCTTACGGCATGGTCGAGGCATGCACCGAGAACCGAAGGCAGGCTAATAATTGATAAGGCGATGCCCACTTGGCCGGAATACGCTATCGCGTGGTACTCTTGAGGGCGAAGCTCAAGCGTCCTCCAAATTTTTAAATGGTTTTTATACCCGAAATGGTTTCTCCAAAATGGTTCCTCCAATAAATAAGTAGTATGATCCATGGGATCGTTATGAGACCAATGTAATCAGTCTGCGTAAAATGGGTAAGTCAATCAAATAATGTAAATTGCTACACGTGACAGTGACCTCGCCGCACCAAGTTTTCAGCAGACCTTACCTTCAGGATGTGGCAAGGGATAGGTCACTTGTGCGACCAATCTCACTGGCTGCCCCCGTCAGGTCATGATTGATGTTACGAAGTTTATTGCGAACAAATGCAACTACCAAAGTATACAGACAATACAGAGTCATCATTCACCACTACATTTCGAAAGTGCCGATTCTCTATCGTTATATACAGTAAACTCTCACTTGTACGAACGTCGGTTTAACGAATATTTCAGAATAACGAACTTTTAGAAAATCCCCGGCGATTTTCTTATGCATTCTATGCAAAAATCTTTCAGTTAAACGAATTTCAGAATAGTGAATTTTTCAGTTCAACGAACTTGATCCGCGGACCCAGGCTCATTTTTAAAATCAATTCAACGAAGTTTTGTGCACTGCAGCACTGGCATAGCCGATGCGAGCCGTCACTAAATCAGCCATCCATCGGCGGCGGCGCGACATCGCTTGTGCATGCAGCGCCGCCGAGGCAAAGCGGCCGTCCGGGTGAAGAAAACGAGCCACGTGCGCATCAGTTCGCCCCTTCTTTTTTTGTCTGTCTCATCGGCATCATCGGTATTATGCGGCCATCTTCATGTGCCGGAGGCAGTGCACAGAAACGTACTCTCTGGAAAGCTTTGTCTCTTCTTGCGCTTTAAGGGCACCAGTTCAAATTAAAACTACAGATTTCTTTTCAAAATAAATTGCATTTCACACTTTTAACTTTAATGTCTGCAGTGCCCAATGCTGTTCCATACTCTAGTGAATATTCAGTTTAGTGAACTTTCAATTGAGTGAACTATTTCCTTGGGTCCCTTGAAGTTCACTCAATTGAGAGTTCACTGTATATATAACAAGGAAACGACCCATGGATCGCCACCATTTTGGCTTTTTTGTCAATCCCTCAGACAGCGTCGGCACCTGAAGCGCTGCGGCGCCAGGCGCTACATTTCGCTATCCGCGACGGACTTTTATACCACCCCAACGGTATAAAACATCGATGGCCGCACACGGTTACTCGTCGTACGCCAATGATGCAAACTAGTCTCACATCTCTCCGCAGCATGTCTCCGCAGCTGCTTCCCTGCCCAGCCCACCAATTCGACCGTGTCGGCATTGATTTATACGGGCCTCTTCCATGCACTGGCGATGGCAACCGATGGATTATCGTCGCCGAGGATCATTTGACAACGTATGCTGAAACCGCCATTATTCCTGCCGCAACAGCAAAAGAAGTTGCCTCGTTCATTCCACACCACTTACTTCTCCGCCATGGCGCAGCCCTTGAACTACTGAGTGAGGGGGGTCGTGTATTCCTCTCGGACGTGCTGCAATAACTCCTATCTGAATGACAAGTTATTCACCGCACCACTGCCGCTGATCACCCACAGACCAATGGCTTAACGGAACGATTTAACCGAACGCTTCGAGACATGTTGCCGGCGTACGTAGCGTCAGACCCCTGAAATTGTGATCTTGTACTTCCGTTTGTCACATACGCATACAACACAGCTTCCCAAGCCACTACCGGATTCTCACCGCTGTTTTTGCTTTACGGTCGTGAACCCTCCAGCACCATTTGATATGGTTCTCCCGTGCCGTCCATACGCAGCCGAATGCCAACCTGTGTCGGCGGTCACTCAACATGCCGAGAAATGCCGGCAACTGACCCGTTCTTTGATGTATAATCTAGAGTGTCGCGAAAAACAGCATCGTGGCTCTAAGACACCCCGTGACCCTTTCACCATCGACTCCCTCCTGTGGCTTTGAAGCCCGCCAATTGCTACTCCCGGCCTTTCGTCTTCCGACGTACCCCGTCCTTCCGACGTACCACGAACCCTACCACGTGGTTGCGCAAACCTCGGCTGTTAACCATCTGATGGTCGAATTTTTTCGCAAAATGCACTCCAAAAATGTGTATTTTTTGTTGCTGAATTAAATTCTGCAGACGACTCTATTTCAGAAGTAATTGTCTAAAATTTTTTTACGTGACCGTAAAGAGCAAAAAAGAATCATTTTGTTGTCACATACACATGGTTTATTCGTGAGTAACATCAAGCAAAATCCTTAAAAAACACTTATACGATATTTTTATAAATAAAAATTATGCGTTGTATTAAACATAGTTCACAGACATACAAAAATACACATGGGGAAGGGTCCACATCGGAGGAATCGCCGCTCCACTCACTAGCAGCAGAGCAACCGCCGCGCACTTCCATAGCGTAAGCGAACTGCGTTATTGAGCGCACGGAAGAAAACTGTACTGTTGGGTACCTGTCCGCAAAGGAAAACGAGTGAAATAGCTATAACTATTCTTCGTCTTTAGTTTTTCCGAGTCCCCAAAACAGGAAACGGAACCACGGCGGCGTCGTTTGTGTCATTTAGCGCGGCACGGAAACAGATGTAATCGCACCCCGGGGAGCAATAAACGAGAGAGTAACAAGCGGTCACCCTTTGGGAGATTAACCAGACAGCCATCAGTTTGAGGGTGCGAGAAGCGATAAACACCCGAAGGACGAAACCGAAACCAGGCGTACCGCGCGCGAGTGTTCTGGCGCGTTCACACTTGGCCTCGATGGGGGCGAAAGCGGCAAAACTCACCGGAAATTCACTCGCTTCGCCGCCTAAGCGGCCGGAAAACCACGCCGCGAGGCGGACGCGAAAAAATCGGTCCGAGACCGATTTTTCCGCCACGCGAAAGCGGATCGCCTTTCCGCTTCACGGGAAGCCGTACTTTGGCTGCGCTAGCTCAAATCACGTGACGTAAACAACAGACCGCAAATTCAACATGGCGGCCAAGGCGTCGGCGGTGGCTCACATCGGCGCATTTGCAAACTACCCGTCCAGCACGACAAGACTCACAGCCTCGACAAGGACGCGTTCCTCGAGAACCTGGTTTGGATTACGATTGACAAGAACACTGGAAGTAGAAAAAGGTTGTAGCAGTAGCGAGTCGGCGTGCCCCAACGTGTCTCGCTTCTTGCAAAGCCGGGTGAATCCGCCGCCGCAGCCACTGCTGCCGTGTCCGCTTATGTAGTTTCTGCTGGTGTATCCGGTGTATCTCCCGAAACGGCGGTTTGAAAAGGTGAAAGCTATTTATTTTCCGTGTTTTGCATGCTCAATTTGAATTCGGTACGAAATTAAATGCTCAGGAAACGGGGAAAAGAGAATGAATTCTCGAAGTGGCGAAGGCGGCGGCGGCGGCGGCGGCGGCGGCGACAGCATGCTGGAGAGGCAGAACAAATGTGAACATTTCCGACGCGCGCGAAAACGGTTTTCCGGCCGCTCTGGCGCTTTCGCTTTCTCTTCGCTTCTCAAGTGTGAATGCGCCTTTCGGGTGCGCAAGCGAAAGCCGGCGCGCCGCTTTGGAAAGAAAAATAAAACGGAAAGACATCGGCGCCTGAAAAAATTCCACGTATTCCCGAAGTGCGGCAGCACATGTCTAGCAGGAGAAATGATCGAAAAACGCGCGCAAAACCAGCCGAACCGCAGCGCGCGCTCGGACGAGCAAGCAAAAGCCGGCGCGCCGCTTCGGCAAGAAAAAACAACAACAACGCAGAAACATCGGCGCATGAAAAAAAATTCCACATATTCCCGAAGTGTGGCAGCACATGCCAAGCAAGAGAATTGATCAAAAAGGCGCGCGTTTTAAACATACAGGCAATGTCGTACATGTACAGCTTTGGTGCCTGTTAGGTGATGCTGTGCAAGTACGGCGTAAACCTCCAAAGGGTGAATTATGTGGTCGAACCAGTTATGTCATCTTCCGATCTCGGCCGGCGTGGGCGAGAGACATTCCACGTTGACCAGCTCAAGCTGTATTATCATCCTCTGACGCCTCTCTGGGTCACAAGGATGGCTACCTTGGCTTCAAAACAGGGTTGATTGTGACGAAGATGAGCACACACAGAAGCCCATTGCCAACGGCTCACTCGTACCGGCCATTCGCTATCTGGCTACGCCTTGCCTGCTGCTGCTACGATCGTCGCTGTCGCAGAATACGACCTCAATAAACCCCCGTAAATATGTATGTATATATATATGAAAAAAAAAAAAAACATGGGGGTATTGGCTACTTTAGAGCGTGCAATCCTATAAGCCCGACATTATTATAACAAAAACACATATAAACAAGAACAAGAAAGAATAAAACAATAAAAAGGGAAATATATAATCATTAGCACTGCGCACGCGTACTCTGATGTATAAAAAATACCTCTCTTCATTCAACCGGCTTCACTTCTTGGATAACGCCACTCAATAGATTTGCAGTGGTGTCTACGCGCTAATGTTTGAAGTTGTCGTTTTTCTTAACTTCACTTAACGGAAGTGTCCAGTTTCATTACAATGAAAAGAAAGGGGAAAACGTGGCTATACAGCCCCTCTTTCTCCCTTTTTCTGTTATACCTCAGCACTAAGGCATCCCTTGATTTACCTCTCATCACATTTTACCGCTCGTCATTTACCTCTTATCACCCCCCCCCCCCCAAAAAAAAAAATACGTGCAGCTTTCACTAGTGGCACAAGGCAGGAACCATCAACGGATCTAGTGTTCGACCTATCCAAGTTTTGCTAACATTGCCAGGCTTTTGCTGAGAGGCTAAGTTTTAAAAAGAGCAGAGCTCTTTAAGCTTTTCGCTCACGCAAATCACGTAACATGACGTAAGTAGCCACGTGACTAGAATCATGTAACATCATGTAACTACTCGCGTGACTAAAAATCACGTAACATCACGCAACATCTATTCACGTGACTAAAATCACGTAAGATTTTGTCGCGCGACTAAATTTACGCAGCATCGCGCAATAGCTAGTCACGTGACATGTCTAGCCAAGTCTACACATACTTCGCACTACTACCAAATATATATATATGTATGTATATATATATATATATATATATATATATATATATATATATATATATATATATATATATATATATATATATATATATATATATATATATATATATATATTGTCATGACGATGAGCAGCGGCCTAGCTTTGGCCCTCGTGCTTGACCAGCACGAGGAAGAGAAGAACGAGAGGAGAGAATAGAACACTTTTTAATACATTGCCGTCGTTTCTCTAGTCACAGGAAAAAACATTTCGAATATTTATTCAGAAATTTGAACATTCCTCTAGATTCTGCAAATATTCTTTCCCTTGGGGCGTCTTCTCTGGGCCACAGCAACAGGAACGTTTGCATAGCTGTCTGCGAATTTCTTCGAGACACAAGAAGAGTTCCTTATTAAGTTATTTCCTATTGCAATTTGGTATTTTATAATTCTTTTCTCTAATTGATTATTTTCGATATTACGGTTCTTTTCTCATTCTATTGGCACATAACCCAAATATTCTTATTTTATTTTCAATAGTCGCTTGTAGTCCAATTAATTCAATTACTTTTGCCTAAATTTTAAATTTCCATGTAATGTTTACCGCCGGTTTCATGGCCAATCCCCCTTTGTGGGTAAGAGCCACTAGAAGAGGATCAAGCAAGCAAGCAAGAACAGCCGGCCCACGAACGGGCGTTGTCACCTGTTTCTCTCTTTACAATGGCGCAGCCTACGACCATCGAACCGTAAGCTTCCACACTTCCTCGACCATGGCACCCGCCAACGTGCAGCCGCAGTGAGCTCGAGTTGTGGACGGCGTCCAGGCCTCTTCAGCATCTGCTCACCTTCCGCCGCTGCAACCACCGTTCGGGGACGGCGCCTAGGCCTCTTCGGCGGCTCGACACCGCTTCACCGATACGTGTTGACGACAAGGAACGCCGTTCACGCGTCCTTGGCCATGGATACCGCCGGCGGGACCACCGGGACCACCGCGCACTCCGCGAACTCCGCCTATTTCTCACCCGGCGCCTCAACCGTCAATGCAGCGCAACTATTACGTGTCCTGACGGAAATATCTCGTCAGCTCGACCGCGTGTCGTCTGGGAACTGCGGGTTCTCGCCTGCCGCTTCACCATCGTCGGCTGTTTGGGCACTGCCGGTGTTCCGCGGTTTCCAGGACGACGTTTTCCTTTGGATTGACACCGTCAACGCGCTCGGCACCCACCACGCCTGGACGGACCATAAAAAATGGATGATTGCCATCGACAGCCTTCGCGATGCCGCTAAGGCATGGCATGCCTACGAAGGCGTCAGGCAGCAATCCTGGTCGGCATGGTGTGCAAAGCTCACAAATCTTTTTCGTCCTCTTTCACATGCCTGTGACCCTATCTCCTCAGACCCACCCTCAACCGCGCATAGGAGCTGTGAGGCACACCACCTCGACGGCGCGGCTCGGGCGTGCACAAACCTGCCCTCCGCCCTAGATCAAGCTCGCGAGGCACAGCGCTTCTGTGGTGCCGCTGTGCCTTTCACCAACGTGCCCTCTCTCAGGAATCGAGCTCATGTGAAGCACCAGCTCGATGGGGCATCGGTGCCCTCGAGTCTGACGAAAAAAACCCTCTCGAGCTGCCCTGAAACTGACGTCGGACACCGGTCCTGCACTCCGCTGCTGGTCTCCGCCTCTGCGCCGGTACACGACAACTCAACATCACTGAGAGAGGGCGAGACCACACCTCGTCCAGCACAGTTGGAGGAGCCGGCGCCATATTCGCCTTTTCTGGGGCACATACAGACACCAGCTCCTGTCGTGCTTTACACGCCTACAGTGCAGGCGCCGGAAGAGGCGAAGGTGTTCATCCCTGTGCTAGACGACGAATTTCATGATGGACGCAACCTCGGCGCTGAAGACACTCGCAGCAGCCTCTCCAGCGAGGGCAACGCAGAAGGCGGCGGGGCAGACATCGACACCGGCCGCGAGCAGTTTTCCGCCGAGTATCTCGAGTTCCGCGACGTTGCCAGAGACCACGACTACCTTCGCGCAGGTGCCAGCACCTCTCGTGCCTGGCCTGCCTTTCGCGAAGGCACCGGAAGAGCCGATGACACACACCAGTGACACCACTGTGCTCGCAGGCCCACCGGAGTCGCTTCTGCTGCTTCGAGAGCATTCCTTAGCCGAATGCGCACCCGGTCACCTCATGTTGAGTGACAAGGTTCTCCGGGACAAGCGCAAGAATGTTGCCGTGTCGATAATCCGAGAGCCCATTGACATACTATCTTCTATCCCGAAGAAGCCTGCTGTAGAACCCCCAGCCAAGAGTCCCGGTGTGCCTTCTCGGATGCTGGTCCGGCAAGCTTCTTTGGCCGTGCCGCATCTGCCGCTTTCTCCACGAAATAGTCGAAGCCCGCCGCGAAAGGTATCGATGGCAGCTGTCCACAAAAAGCCCCTGCGTGGCCGAGACCGACCACAACGATGTAGCCAGTCTCACACTCCAGATACACTTCTGCCAGATATCCGAACGAAATCGCAGCGTGGCTGGGCCAGACCACCGAGATGCAGTCAATGCTGCCCACCAGAAGCGTCATCGCCAAAGCTCCAAGCCAAGCCCCAGCACTGTAGCGAACGACCACAGTGACACAACCAGCATCGGCCACCAGAGACATTGTCGGTGGCTTAGCTCTTCCGCAGTCATGGCCGAGTGTCATGACGATGAGCAGCGGCCTAGCTTTGGCCCTCATGCTTGACCAGCACGAGGAAGAGAATAACGAGAGGAGAGAATAGAACAGCCGGCCCACGAACGGGCGTTGTCACCTGTTTCTCTCTTTACAATATATATATATATATATATATATATATATATATATATATATATATATATATATATATATCCTTGAAAGAACTAACTTAACATAAACTTGCAGTGCGCAATGAAAGAGTGCATTTCAGTGAGCTCTAAGGGACGGTAAACCTCTGTACTGAGAACGTGTAGATAAATCACCCGTTCCTATTGGCCGCGAGATCGAGCGGAGTCGCCGCCTGGCGGCTACTGGCTGAAGCGCGCCTAGTGTGGATTGCTCCATGCGTCGTCTGCCAGCCACGCCGTGTTTTCATGTGAGCGTACGTCCTGCACGTTCTCAAAGGGCGGTTTATTCTGTTATGTTGGCGCGATTTTAACTGCTCGTACATATACCTAACATGGTGTACAGAAGCAAATGGGCTTGCTCGGCGCATGCGCATTGTAATAAGATCAGTGAGTGTGAATTTCGAGATGGCTGTGTATTGGTGTCGTACCCTTCGTTCGCCGGAATCATCTCAGTGTTGATGCCTCTTTCTGGTTCACCCTTACAAAAATTCTCATTGAAAAACCATAGAGAAGTTATTGAGCAATGTCAACAGATGGCACTGAAAATACATTGCGGATCAATAGAAAAACTGTTGGGAAAACTGTTGACCAGTATTGAAAATTGGCCCGCGACTTTCAATTGAAAGACCATTATGTAAGTCAACATCGCTATATCGTTGAGAGGAAAAGAAACGTCAATTGAAAATACATTGTGGATCAATAGAAAAACCGTTGAGCAAGCTATTGACCAGTATTGAAAATTGGCCCGCGACTTTCAACTGAAAGACCATTACGCAAATCAACATTGATTTATCATTGAGAGGAAAAGAAACGTCAATTGAAAATACGTTGTGGATCAAGTGAAATTTCGTTGAGCTGGCTGTTGACCGGTATTGAAAATTGGCCCACGACTTTCAATTGAACGACCATTAAGGAAATCAATATTGATTTATCGTTGAAAAAACGGTGAACGTCAAATTGAAGCATTGTTGATAGGGTTTTCACATAGCCTGACTGAGATCATTCTTGATTTGGGAAAACGGCCAAATGTAAATGTAAGTACATGTGTACTGCAGGCCTAGCTAGGTCACCTTGGGCCTGCAGTACTTAAGTGCCTACATTTTCATTTGCCCATTCTTTCAAAACAACAATAATCTCAATTACGCGACATAGCTTCAGATTGCTGCCAGCTGGAATAAAACCTTTAACATCATCGTTTATGAATACACTGCTTGTTTTTCACACGCTGTAAGGTGCAGCAAAGGAGGTAATGTTTAAAACTTACTCAAATCTGTATTATATCTCGAACTCTATCACAGCCAAAGCTATATACCAGTCTCCTCTACCAACAGATATTCACACAGGTCATATTATAGCAGTGTACATGGCTCCCTTTGTCCAGTCAGGTAGTGTTTGCAGGGTGCAAACACCTGTGAGTAAACGACACTTATACTTGCACCCGAGGCTGGCGACACCAAGGCACATGCCAAGCATCAACACATTAACGCTGCCATGAACTTCTGTTCTTCTCAATCAGCTTGCTTTAATGGACACTAGCCGAGTTTCCGTGTAACTTGGGAAGAAAGAAGAGAACAGTTTTCTAAGTAAAATATTTATTTTTAAGCAACAACTTTTGTTCAAGTTCCTAAGTATTTGTGGTTTGACATAGCGAGAACTTCCCACTGTAATGTGCAAACTGCATCCAAGTTGACAAAATAAGTTAAACACTATGTAAAGCACCACTCTAATAAATAAATTTTAGACAACTACAGGTACCAGAAGGTAAAAAAGAGCATAAACACTGCTGACAAGGCACACACACTACGGGAAGAAATGTGCTGAAGGAGTGAACAGGGCTCATACTGGTTTCAAAGCCCAAATTCAAGGATCTTCAAGGATTCCTATAGAAGGTTCTTGGAGGATGGAAGACAGCATCACAAGTATCAATTTTCTGCTCCAACAAAGTTTCCAAAACAATACGGGCAGCTTTAAGCATTTGAAGTAAAAAATGGGATTCAGCCGAGTGAGAACCTAGAGACAATGAAGCCAAGGAAAGTATAAAGCACATAATTCGTAGGCTTTAACTGTAGAGTAGTAATTATAACATAAATGGAAAGGAATTAAAGAGGATGAAAAATCAACTTGCTGCTGATAGGGACCAAATCTACAACCTTGAGATAATGCGTCCGATACTCTACCTGATCATATTAGCTTCCTGCTGTGCACAAAATTCACAGCATTGATGCAGCTGCTGGGACATCTTTTATATTAGATAAGTAATCTTGTTCAGTTCCCCCGTCTCACTTTTTCAGGCATTGAGAAACTGTTCAGTTTTATGACGGTGATGTACGACGCTTCTACTTTTTCCAAGTACTGACCTGCTAAACAAAATAGTAACGACTGCTTCAAAATTTTATCCCCAATTTTTACAATTTGATAGTTGAATACATTTTTGACTCCATGCAGTCATCCTGCTTCTCCTGTTTTTGGGCTTTGATAACAATTGAGTCAAGTGCGAATTGGATTTATGCCAGTAGAGCAATCAACTTAGCAAATATCCTCTACATATAAAGTCAAGGTTCTTGCCTACACAAAAGAGCAATAACAATCACTACATGGGAGTCAATCATTAAGCCTGAGCAGCAATGCCATCAGCTTTAGTCAGAAGTACTTGGTTTCTAGCACGAAGCATCAACTTTTTTTCACATTTTGCCTGCATTATAGGACAGTGGATGTTTGTTGAGCTAGAAGATCTTTCACACGTAGTGAGCTTGCTGTAGAAGAAGAGAAGCTAGGCGCTGGAAGTGAAGTCGAGTCCCGAGGAGCCAAATCAAGAGAAAGGGGGAGAAGGCAGAGCGACACTTGCGGAAACGAAATGAATGATCGGTCAAGCAGTGATGCAAGCAAGGTAAACACAGTGGCGGAATCATCATTGAGCACGACGTGTTCCCTCAGTTTGCTAGACAAATGTTTACAGAACACAGAAAGAAATTAGTATTGTCAATATTGGCCACTATATGCTAAAAAATTCCAAAGGTTTTCAAGGGTTTCAGGGCTTTAAAAATGTACTTTTACTTTTTCAAGGGTTTTCAATCGTTTCAAGGACCTGCATGCACCCTCAGTAAAGGAGCAGATCACAATTTAAAGTGGAATGTGCGCCCTATGAATACCACCAAAATATGGGATTGCAAACTTGAAGCTTGATTGAGCGCTCACTTAATGCAACTGCACATAAACATACACATTACAATATTGCAACACTTGACTAGTGAATGCAATTAATGTTAAATTAGCGTAACGCGATTGTTCGTACACTTGCACATTATAAAATCACAGTCGTTCACTATTGGTAGCACCACCGCTCTTCATCTGTTCAGGCAACTTCGGTTCCCTCGACAGAAGTGGGGCCAAGGTGTTCTTTACATTCGTGGCCAGCGATTTGTGACAGATGAAGCCTGCGACAGAAGGACAGCACACTTATAACTAAAAATTCCACGAGAAAAATATAACAAACTTTGCACACGTCACGATGAAATTATTTGATTAGTTCTGTATGGGTAGAACTGCAGTGCATGACCAGCACATTGCGTTCCCCAGTAAAAATGCAAAAGAGGGCAAGAACGAAAAGCACGCTGTGCCAGAGCTTTATGAACACCTTCTATGTCAAAGGTGTGAACCATACTTTACCACTTTGGCTGCAGCATAATTTCCAGCTAGACATATAACAAACATAAGAGGAGAGACAGGGCAGAGCTCTTGCCTTCAACTGCTGAAATTCATTCACAAACCCAGAATATCCCCAGTAGACAAATGATCCAACAAGTGTGTCAGAAATAACATTCAAGCAGGCCAGCAAAAAAATTTCACTGGCGACAGAAGTCATTGTTGGTAAGCTTCTTAAGACATGCCACTTCTTGCCCAACGAGTTCAAAAATGGCACACTTACATATTTATCACCAGCCATGAAAATGCAGCAGTCTTACTGCCTGTCTGTCTAGAGAGCAGTCAGAGCCCACATATCTAGTTAAAAACACGAGTTAGGTTTTTAGTTTTAACAGTCAAATAAATAGAGTGCATTGCTCAGTGGATTTGCTTGCACGTAAAGTGACTTCCTTGCATGTCTGATTGTTTCAATTTCGTCAGCTGAAGCCTAGTGCTCTCTGGCAGTTGAGCTGCCAAAAAGATTGAGCTGCCTCTGCCCCTTCACTCTTCATTTTCCTGTTCAGCATAGGCGTTAGGAGATATGTCACAGCTAAAGCAATCACACAAACTAGCCCAACTCTCTTATTTAACTTTGCCTACTGAGTAACAATATGTTTACTAAGAAAACCTACAAAAACTACGAGACATTTTGAAGTAATTTTGTGTGTTTACCCAAGTGAGATGCAAACAGCTTTTGGAAGTTCGTATCGTGTAGCATATTTTCATTGCTCCTAAACAAAATTCCACCACGCCACAAGAATTAAGAGTCGCTTCAATTTAATTTGCATCGTACAAGCTGATATGCTGTTAAGTGCATTTTGTATGTCATAATTACTCTTCATAGGCTTCTCTACAAACAAACGTTAACACGGCTGACCAATGAAGTGTGTTTTCAAACTTCAGAACACCATTTTACTTTGGCTTTACTGCAGTTATGCAAGCTGGTTAGACTAAAGCCTGCAGAACACAACAGCTATCAGAAATGTTCTGTTTCAAAAGTGGCATATTCACTGTGGGACATACTTGTAAGAATATTATTTTTTTATAACTATAAACCCACACTTACTGACAAGCAGTCTACGACAGCCAAATGCTCCTTTTGAAGTAAGAAATCACGAAAGAGTTGAACAGTTTCACAGTGGGATTCTAAGGTACATGTCACAGTTTGTAAGAAGCGAAAAATAGCAGACATCAAACGCCTATTCAGAGCTGTTTGATTTAGTCAGCATGTTGAAAAAAGTTAAACACGTTTTCCCTAACTTAGCAGCAAAGTTGATTGATGGCGTGTTATAAATGGGCTAGGTGCTTACTGGCAAACAAGCACCAAACATCACATGCAAATATAAGGGGACCACCAACCACACAGGACATCGAATAACTCATCTGGAATACAATATCCTATTAGCTTGTAGTGAAGTTTTAAACAGCAGACGGGACAATGTTAACGCCCAAGCTATGGAACGCGCAAAAAATGTCATAATATCCGGGGTTTAACGACCCAAAACCACGATATGATTATGAGAGATGCCGTAGTGGAGGACTCCGGAAATTTCGAACACCTGGGGTTCTTTAACGTGCACCTAAATCTAAGTACACGGGCCTCAAACATTTTCGCCTCCATCGAAAATGCAGCCGCCGCGACCGGGATTCGATCCCGCAAACTTCGTGCCAGCAGTCGGGCGCCATAACCACTAGACCACCGTGGCAGGGGCCAAACAATGTAAAAAAGAATATGGAAGTCACTGAGCATTACAGTACAAGGACCGTGCATGCAAAAATTTGCTTCATCTGGTGACAAGATAGTCGGCACACCATTAATAGATATGGCAGCAGAAGTAACATTGCTCAATGATAAGACACCTCATGTGTCCCTTTTTTCCTTTCCTCTGTGAAAATTACTTTTTGAAACTGCAATATATTGCTGGATTTTACTAATAACATCAGTTCGTAGTCAGCACTCTGGCTGTGCTCTACCAGTCTTGCTCTTCGTTATTGCTGTTTTACACATAAATGTAAAGAATAATACTTGAATGCCATAGTCCGCTGCCAGTTCATTGGCACAACTTGGTTAGGGCAAATACAGTGCCTAAGACGGCACTCTAACACACAAGCATGCATACCTTACAACTTGTTTTACCAAGTTTTACTTCATCATGAAACTCTGAAAATCAATTTAATTCTGCCTCGCATAGATGTCCCAAGTTTCCTCAAACAGTGAGATATCCTGCTATGGCGCTGTGCAGGTAGCTGACAACATATTTTTTCAGCACATCCTACCAGAAGCAGGTGGCCACAAGCATGAATGGCCAAGTGGAACATGTATATGACATGCACTTGCTATTACATATTGTTTCCTGTCTTGGAGTTGCTCACAATATAGGAGCAATAAGTCTCTCAATTGAAAAGGTCTAAACTGTCGATTTGTAGTGATGGAAACAAATAAATACCATTTAATATGGCCTTGTCCAGACTTGCAGGAAGAATGCTTCCATCTTTCACAGCAAGCTGTCCACCACTTGTCTCTTGAGCAGCTGTCTATGCTGGATACATGCATAACAGATAACAAAAAGTTCCGTCAACTTGCGCACAGAGTCCTTACAGTACAGAAGTAGTAATATTAAGCATGATGGCTTAACACAGGCATATCATTCATTATATACCAAAATTGTCCTCGAAAATAGGCCCAGGATGCATTAAGAACAAGTATTAGAGTAGTAGTGGGTCACAGCAAATAATTGTAATTTGCATTGGGTGTCGAATTTTTCCTACAATTACAACAACAATTACTACAATTCCTACAATATACAGCTTGCCATATAGGTAATTTGAACACAAGAAAACTCCAGGAGCACTCCCACCAAAATATTAAATAAATATACGTGTGGTCAATTTGCAGAATGGATGACAATGAGCCCATTTATTGTATGACATCATGAATGTGGAGATTTCAAAAAAGCTTAAGATTCAGTAAAAGAGCAAGAATGCCAGATGGGACAGAAAAGATTGAGCACTGTGTTAGTTTTTCTGTCCCTCTGCTGTTCTTACTTTCATTAAATCTTGGGCACGCTTTAGCAACATGCCCAATTTTCCTCTCTCTGAAACAACTATCCTTGCTGTACTAAAGTCCATTCATGTGCAGACCTGGTCCTTTGCACTAGAAGTGCCTGTTCAATTTAATGAGCCCTTGATCCACTCCCGTTCTTTTGTTCTTTAATAGCGAGGGCCTCGTGCCAGCAAACTTGATGCCCTCAGGTAGCACATGACGGTTTATTGATCAGCTACCAGCTCGTAGATTTCACGGGCTATGCGACACCAGCATGACTACGAATGCTGGTGTGGCACTGCCAGGATTACACACACAGAAGTGTCCAGTGGGGTGGATGAGAGAACGACTATGTCGTAGCTAGAGTGGTGGAGTATGAGATGCAACACTTTGTTGTAGGTTCAGGCCCTGGCAGCAGAATGTTTGTATTTTTGTCTACATTATTTCCTCTTTATGTCATAATTACTACACTACTTTTAAAAACTACAAATAATCTCCCCTATACCTGCCTTGGCTTCATCAGGTTTTGTCGAACAAAAAAACTGAGCCCCTTGATCTATTCAATTTTTTTTTTAGTTTGTTCAATTTCTCAGTGCTGTAATCACGCCTGAGAACCAGTAACCTCACTGTGATCTGCAAACACGTATACAGATATCAGAAATTGCGTTCTCTAATTAATTACTTCATAAACTAAAGCAGCATTGTCACCAGTTTCACTGAATGCTAGATTTTAGTTGTGCATCCTGCAAATAAGAACCCCCTTTCAATTTCCTCTTTCTTTAGCAAAGCACGAAGGAAAACAAGAACTATACAGTACAACACAATCAAGTAGTGTTTCAATGCACCAGCGCAGCCTAATAAACCATTTACCATTTGGGATAAGAAGCTTTTGCAATGGTGCTATTCCCTGTTACAAGAATTTGTATTAGAATGTGTATGGTTCATCAAAGAAAATATGAAATGGCATGTCAGATATCTGACCCAATTTTTATCACACAAACACAGCAACAAAAAGAGCATGTAATTGTTAATAAGCTTAATTGAACTGACACTAAATATCAAGCACTCATTACCTACTTTTTAATTGCTGACTTGAGTGAAGTTGTTTATATTAGAAAGTTGTGGTGCATGACAATTTAGCACATACCAAGTTTTGCTTGAAATGTCGTCCCTTCCTTGTCACGTGCAGTTCAGACACGCCGCGTGTCCCGCGCCAGTTTCGATATCAACCTTAAAATTGGAAGTTGAATATCTCGGATAACGCGCAACTCTCGCGATTTCAAAAAAAAAAAAACGGCATGCCACAACTTGGCACGCACAATATCTTTTTAATATAAACTACCTCCCTAAATAATTTAAAAGTGGATGAACGAGTTGTTAATTAACAGCGTAAATGTAATTTGCTTGCGGCAAAGTATTTCCGCCTCGACTTCAAGTTCATGAGCGAAAATGACAGGAGCCTGACTGTCACACAACGTTTATAAAAAATATGTAATGTCCAAAAAGAAAACACACACACTACATGCATGCTGTGCGACTTCCCGTTAAGTTTGATGTGTGTACGTCCTGTTACTACCAGTAATCCATAGCGTGATTCACACAAATGCATTGCTTCAAATGGGCATCCAGCACACATCTAGGTGCTACGAGCCGCGACCTTGCGCATTTACACCACAGAAAGGGTGTGGAACGACCAGTATGTTTATAAGCGGACCCACTTTTACGGCGACAAGGCAATGTGCAAGTCGCTCCAAGCGACGATCTCGTGCAGCTAAGTTATAGCGGCTCAACAACACAAGGCGTGCGTGGCAGGAGCACAGAATCCCGTAATGGAACGCGCATTCTTCAGCTTGTTTTCAACTGTAATCAACGCACACGGCAACCGCTCCATAGAAAGGTATAACGAAGAGCACAGAAAGCAGCGATACTAGCACAATGCATACTTTTTTAGCAGGCCCTTGCTCTTGCGCAGCATCCCTTCTGTGGTAACTGGCCGCCCGCCCAGGCACTCTTACCTGCATAAAAGTTTTCCATGCACTAGAGTAACTCAGTAACGCAATTTGGTAACATTCTTGAACTCACCGAGGTGTTGTATCCGCTGCGGCGACTGTCTCGTCAAACGGCCCGCGCTTGCGATCTTGTTCAAAGCTCGCGTCCGTTGGTGGTGCCGCGACGACGCATCGCCGCCGTCGATTCCATGTCAACAAACGACCCGAACGTCCCGACACGCGATGTAAGTAGTACGTGTTCATTCAACAACGATAACCGCACGTAATATTGATAAACACGGTAAAAATAGATGGCGCGAAACACCACTTCGTTCGCAGCGAGCGCAGGCAGCCTTTCAACGGAACCCGTTTGAACCACGTCACGTGTTCACTGACGTCTCTGCGCGTGCGCGTTCTTCGGTTTGAACTGATTGGCTCTCTCGCTCAGCGGGCGATTTGAATCCTTGAACTGAGTTGCGGCAACTCTCTCTCCCTTCCGTCTACTGCATCTCCTGTTCATGGCCTCCGGTACGCCGGCGCGCAATCTTAGAGGCCATGGCTTGTTCACCACTTCTTTCTCGGACGCGCGCCTGTACTGTACTGTACAATCGGCGGCCGCAACGCGTCAACCGCGTCTGATCGGTTCTTACTACTACTACTACTACTACTACTACTACTACTACTACTGCGCTTTTGCTGTTTAAAAATATACAGCATCTGTACACGAGTGGTGCGTTTTAATTACTGCTAAAAGTAACAGCTGCTGTCTTTACGGCTGGCTGGAGTGTGCACGTCCGTGCGTGTGCAAAACAAAAGCACGTCGAAAACCGGGCCTTTTGACAACAAGTGTTCACTGTGCTACTTAATACCTCTTCGCAGGCACGTAGCAAGCCCCCCCCCCCCCCCCCCGAAAAAAAAAATCTTTTCTACGTGCCTGCCTCTTCGTATTGAGCAACGAACCAATGGTACCATCAATGCCTCGCCCTTAGTGTGATTCAGCTGCAGCTTCTTTCTTATTGATGTACTTTGTTAGCCTTAATTGATATATTCTAAGTTGGGCATGTAAGCAAGTTACTATCAATTTGAAACTGCCCATTTAAACACTATTCAAAAGTACATTGCACGTCGTCGTAATAAAAGCAGGAGAAAATACTTATTTGTTGAAAGGCGACAGCTAATCGACAAAACAGTAGTTTAACAAACTTCGTTTCTGGGCAAGTTCGTTTATATTCGAAAAGAAAGCCAACGTACTGTGTATACTGAATAGTACAGAAACAGGAATACTGTGCTGAATTCCACTATTTATGTCTTGAAAGAGGCTGTTTTTCCTGTGCGTGACCGTTATCCCGCTTCGACATTGCGCTTTGCAGTATTCCATGAAATACGTTGTCCTTGGCAATGGACAAACGAAGGCGGAAAGACCATACGGTCCTTGCTGTTATATTAGTTTCTTTTGTGAGTTACTGTGTTCGTTAAAAGTGCGATCTATAAATGCAAGACAAAATTTACAAGTTTCGATGCGTTTTTATAGCATCATTGATCCCAGGAGGGTTAGAGTCAAAGAACCCGCGCAAAAAAAAGATCTCTTCTCGGGTGGGTAAATAGGGAATTAGTGGTAAATTACGATGAGAATGAATGACACACACACCACAGGTGTAACCATGTGGCGGGGGGATGGGGGGGGGCGGGCGGGGCGGAGAGAGCGCGCGCCTCCAGACCGGCCGTGGTTTTACAATAAAGGATCGGTCGAGAAGAGAGCACTGCGAAGAGTGTTCTCAAAAGAAACGTGGGGTTTCAAAGGTAAGGGTACGAGGAAGTTCTGTAGATCCGGTACACATATGGTTGGAGAAATGAAAGGGCGTACTTACGAAAATTGCGTACATTTTACTGGTTTGTGACAAGGGCGTCCGCAGAACTTTTTGCAGGGGGGTGCATACGCAAGGGGGGGGGGGGGGCATTCAGCATTGGCAGCTTTTCTTTAACTGCCGTCACATGACAGGCAAGATTAGTCCAGTAGTTTGTAAGGCGCGGAAATTGAATGGCAAACCTGAAGGCCAGGACCTGAGTGTGCTAATCAAGCTGTGTAGCTTATCGCAAGTGCATAGAAAAATATTATCCGAAATTCCAAGGTGGGGGGGGGGAAGCTGCCCCCCCTTGCACCCCCCTCCGGACGCCCATGTTTGTGAACGTTTTGGCCGTGGCACAGCCTTCGTCAGTCAGAACTTTGACCAGTGCGCACGCGCATGTGCGCGTGTGTTTGCGCGTGCGTGGTGTATTTGCATGTGTGCGCGCGCGCGCGTGTGTGTGTGTGCGTGGTGTGTGTGTGTGCGTGCGTGTGTGTGTGGTGGTGTGTGTGTGTGTGTGGTGTGTGTGTGTGTGTGTTGTGTGGTGTGTGTGTGTGTGTGTGTGTGTGTGTGTGTGTGGGTGTGTGTGTGGTGTGTGTGTGTGTTGTGTGTTTGGACTGACCTGCATGCAGTATCAAAATTTATGAGGCATTGATTGCACCAAGTTCCACTGGCAGTGATAATGCCTCGATGGTATTTCGACATAATTGCGTCAATGACATTTTTATTCCAAACTATACTCAACAGAAATACTGTTAGTGAGATATTTCCTCAATTGTATTTCAAAATAATTGCGTCAATGAAATTTCTATTGCAAAGTGCTCAAGAGAAATATTGTTTACGAATTATTCCTCAATGGTATTTCGATAGAAATGAGTCAATAAAATTTTTATTGCAAAATGGTCAACAGAAATATTGTTTGCGAATTATGTCCTCAATGGTATTTCGATAAAAATGAGTCAATGAAATTTTTATTGCAAAATGGTCCAACAGAATTATTGTTGAGGAAATATTCCCTCAATGGTATTTCGATTGAAATGAGTCAATGCAATATTTATTGCCAAGTGCTCAACAGAATTATTGTTGACGAAATATTCCCTCAACGGTATTTCGATAGAAATGAGTCAATGATAGTTTTATTGCGAACTGCTCAACAGAAATGTTGTTGACGAAGTATTGAAGCAAGTCAATGAGTATTGCGGAATCATTGATAATCAATAAAGTCAATAATTCGATCATACTCCGGCAATGGAAAATCAACAGTCATTTTCATAAGGGCAAGCACATCGTAATGTGCGCTTGGCATAGTCCCCAAACATGAGGAGCATTAAATTGTGTTTGAATGCAGCGTTTTAGCGACTCGGTGGTAAACAGAAACGAGGCTCATGCACTTTCGCGTTGTTGTTAGGTGTATAGGGTGATTCCACGAGAGATCGAACATGCCTGTCCGGTCGCAATTTTTTGTTTTGTCTGGGTTTTTTATATGTTATGTGGGCACATTCAAAGTGCACGGAACTGAACTTTATTTCCAAGAACGCTCCCAGCGCGCCAAAAAAATATTTGAAGGTGGCGGCGCGTGCCTCCTGGTTTTTGCTCACTGCAATGTTTTCGGATTTCACGGCCGAATTTAGCGCGAACTATAAAGGATGTATCGAAATTTTCTTTTGCTGGTTTTAATACGCATTACTGTGAATTACATCCATGCTTTTTTATGCCGTCCTCAAAAAGAAGAAAATGTGAAAAAATGGCAAACACGGCCGAGATCAAAAAGGGTCCTAAGTTTGAGGCGCCTTGGCGCCTTTATTTTCAAACAGAAACTTGAAAACAGTGTCAACTATAGAAAAGAGCCTTTGCAACATTTATACGGAAGATCAGTTTCCTATGGGCAGCGAAAAAAAGAAAAAATAGTTAAAAAAGCGAGTTTTTTCAAAAAAGTACATTTTCAAAAAATAAAATAAAAAAAACTCCGGTCTCAATTTTGGCGGCAATTTTTTATCGAAGAGCGCTTATGTCACTGAATACACGGTTTTTAATATCGTATGTCCTCATTTGCTTTGTTTACGAGATATAACTGGCCAAAGTGACCCTTGCTGTGAGTGCTCATTTCAGTGCGACTGATGGTTGTTGATAGCTTGCATTGTGCGTAAATCGCAGTTTTAATTATTCTGCTGCAGCAAACCTTGCTCTGGTGGCTTTTCGTCAAGAAAAATGTATTCTCAGATTTTATTTGGTTCTACCGTGTGCAAAAGTGGGCTGCTGCCGCCCCCTAAATGGCTCACGTGTAAACAGTTTGCAGCCTACAACCTCGCCCACAATCATCAGAGGAAAGATGGAGCGCCTGTTCAAGATATCAACCGCTTCTTCTTCCTGAAGAAATGCCTGGTCTACCTCATCGCGGTTAGATGTAAACAGGTTTTCCTTGAGGAGCCTAAAGCCAATGCAAGCAGACCTCGCAGGTGTCGCGAAGATCCTCAGCCTATGACAGTAGCTTCTGGAGGTAGTCAACAACAAAAAGAGCAAAGAAAAAAAATTGCGCAACGAAAACGTTTTCCTCAGCAACCTTCTTTTTGTGAACGCGTAAATAATCGGCACAGAACAATGGACGTAGCCATGGGCCGCGCGCATCGCGTGTAGTGAACAGCTAGACCTAGAGCAAGCCGAAACGTTTATACTGAACGGCGCCGCACAAATTATCTCACATCTGCGCAGCTGTCATGAACGCCTTTCCAGAACTGCTTACGGTTTAACATTTTGTGACTTAGGGTGTCTAAGCGCTTTGGGCTGTAATATATAATTTCTAGGCCGCACTCATTGTCAAACTAAGGGTAATGTCCTTCTGGTGCCACCAATGCCTCTGCTGTCCTCGACGTGGGAAAGCACTTTTAAAGTGGCAACAAAACATCATAAATTGGGCAGCTTCGGCCACTCATGGCTTAATCATGCCGCACCGCACGTTTTCTGGCTGCTGAAACGCTGAGGTAAAGGTCGAGATGATACAGGAAGACGTTATCTGCGACGCCGAAAACATGTGATTGCGGGAAGTGAAATAAACGGCTCGGAAATCATTGGCTAACTTTTTTACAAATGTTGTTTAGGCACAGTGTGCGTCGAATGGGAAGATGGTTAGAGCGTACAATGCACGTAATGGAAGGGAAGCAAGCAGGCAGTGAGAAAACAACTGCATAACAGCGCGCCTGCTGATTGTGGCATTTAGTTACAGATTAAGTTGGCCTTCGCTGCATACAGATGCTTTATTCTGTGTGGAAGGAGAGTTTTGACAAAGTGACCTAAACCATGTGTTCGCGGTGTCTCGCGTGCTTCTGATTAGCGAATACTGGCGGGGTAAGTTGAGGTTGTAATCTGCAAACTGCGTACGCGTTCGGCCTTTAGAGAGCC